>NC_091312.1:46456470-46484285 GCF_038502225.1 Cherax quadricarinatus
AGACTCAGACGAGTCACAGGGACGTTAGGAAGTATTTCTTCAGTCATAGAGTTGTCAGCAAGTGGAATAGCCTAGCAAGTGAAGTAGTGGAGGCAGGAACCATACATAGTTTTAAGAAGAGGTATGACAAAGCTCAGGAAGCAGAGAGAGAGAGGATCCAGTAGCGATCAGTGAAGAGGCGGGGCCAGGAGCTGAGTCTCGACCCCTGCAACCACAATTAGGTGAGTACAATTAGGTGAGTACACACACACACACACACACTCATATGTGTGTGTGTGTGTGTGTGTGTGTATGTGTGTGTGTGTATCGTGCCGAATATGTAAAACTGGTCAATTAGCAAAAACTCATTTAAAATTAAGTCCTTTCCTAAATTTTTTCTTATACGTTTAAATATATATATTTTTTCATTCACGTTAATTTGAAAATTGATAATTTTGTACCAAAAGAACTTAAGAAAATGTACCTAACCTTATTGTAAGAAGCGCAATTTAATGGAGGATCAAGACCACACTGTCTCGTCCCAGACTGTACTAACGGAGGATCAAGACCACACTGTCTCGTCCCAGACTGTACTAACGGAGGATCAAGACCACACTGTCTCGTCCCAGACTGTACTAACGGAGTATCAAGACCACACTTTCTCTCTTCCATATACAGTATTTGTGTACTCTTTATTGTTCTGTATGCATGAGTGTGTATACACGTGTGTCTGTTCATAATTTTAAGTATTATGTCTCGATATGAATATATGTATGAATGCTGGCAGTTGGACTTTGCAAGTATGTATTCTAAGTCATATAATGAATCTGCACTGCATATAATAATAACGTTTAAATGTATTTAGATATATAATGATATTTAAATTTCACTCCCTTTTCTCTCTCTTTTTTCCTCTTTCCTATTTATAATTTATGTTGCCCAACTCTGTAATGATGATGGAATTTGCGAAAAGAAAAAAAATTCTGTGCTGTATGAGATAAGCTATCTTAAGATAAGATAAGATTTCGTTCGGATTTTTAACCCCGGAGGGTTAGCCACCCAGGATAACCCAAGAAAGTCAGTGCGTCATCGAGAACTGTCTAACTTATTTCCATTGGGGTCCTCAATCTTGTCCCCCAGGATGCGACCCACACCAGTCGACTAACACCCAGGTACCTATTTGCTGCTAGGTGAACAGGACAACAGGTGTAAGGAAACGTGTCGAAATGTTTCCACCCGCCGGGAATCGAACCTGGGCCCTCCGTGTGTGAAGCGGGAGCTTTAGCCACCAGGCCACCGGGCCACCACCAGGCCACCGGACGGTTCACAAGAAACAGTAGCTACAGTTCTGGTGGAGAGGGACCTTTGATTCAAACTTCTTTATCGGAATACTGGATGACATCCTCTCTTCTCTATTGACGTCTCTCAGCTCAGGCTGACAGATTTCAACAATGTGTAAGTAACCCATCCTGTGTGATGGAATATAGTAAGGAAACAAAGCTAGCTTTTGCTTCCACTATGTAACTATACTAAAGAATAGGATAGCAGCACATTGCTGTTGTATATAATTACATTACATGTTCATGGAAATTGTTCTAACGGAGGATCGAGACGATAAACAATATTCTCATTGCTTGGCGTGACTTGGCGTACCACTGGCAGACTAATGTGTGTGGGATTCCCAGATACATTGTATATATGCGAATAATGGTTCTCAGTGTTCCCGTGGGAGACTCCACTTCACACAGTAATGTTTCTCCTGCTCAAGCGTCACCTTTCTGAACTCGTGTATACGAGAACACCGTAAAGTGTTGTTACAACCAGTAATCTCTCTCTCTCTCCCTCTCACTCACTGAAAGACTGACACCCGTTCGCAGGATCTATACACAACTTTACTAATATATATAACAGGGCCCATAAAGCCAGGAAAGAGCGATCCCAGTAGCAACTACAGGAGAAGCAGAGCCGGGAGCTAAGACTACTATTACAGCCACGAACAGACGATTACACTCACCCACCCACCCAACCACCCACACACACACCCACTATTACGAACATAGGTGTAGATGTGGCCTGCACACCTTGCCGTAATGCTATTACCACTTGGGAATAAGCAAAAGTTAGCAGAGAATAACTGAATTATATTTCCTTCACGAAAACAAGCTGGTATTTACAGTGTATTATACCCTATGTGCAGTATTTACACTATGTACAATTAAGCAAAAGCAAGTATAAGACACGGTGATCAATGAGGCAAATGCAAGCACAAGACACGGTGAACTGTTGGACTCAGTGGTCAGTCGTCACGTGAGGTCACAGACCCTGAGCTGCTTTGGGGATTAGTGTGGACGGTTACAAAGCATGGCTTGCTTCTGCAGTGTTTTAAAAATTGAGGTTGGAGAGTTGAAGGAGGAGGTCTTGCTTCTCCAGGAGGAGATTAGGAGGCTGAAGGTCCACCTCAATGGGTCTGGGAGAGAGTGTGAGGTGGCTGGAGTTGTGGGGAATGAGGCTTCTAGCAGCGAGGTGCAGTCTGTCTCTCGCTGTGAGGAGGCTGTAGTTGGGGAGGCAGCAACGGCTACCAGCAGTGAGGTGCAGCCCAGCACCTGCTACAAGTGGCGAGTAGTTCACAGTAATGGAAGGCGCATCAGAGTAAGGAAAGTTAAGAGTGAAGATCTGAAGGTAGGAAATCGCTTCTCTGTTCTTCAGGATGAATGTACTTCAGTGGCCAGTGAAGGTAAGGGTACTACTGCCCCTGCTAATGGAGGTAAGCGCATTCTTGTGGTTGGTGACTCTCAGGTAAGATACATTGACCGTGCTTTTTGTAATAGGAATAAGAAGATGAGAGATAGAGTGTGCTTCCCTGGAGCTGGTGTTGGGGACATTGTCAACAGGCTGGATAATATCATGTCAGGTAATGGGAGCAAGCCCATTATCTGTCTCAGTGCTGGTGGAAATGATATTGGGAAGGGTAGGAGAGAAGAACTGCTAGATAAGTACAGGTCAGCTATAGATTTCATTAAGTCTAAGGGAGGGATCCCAATCATATGTAGCATCTTGCCTAGAAGGGGAGTAGGAAATGAATGGTTGTCTAGGGCAATTGGTGTAAATTGCTGGCTAGACAGATACTGCAAGGAACTTGCAATCCCATTCATTGACAACTGGAACAACTTTTATGGCAAACATGATATGTATGCAAGGGATGGGGTACATCTCTCTGGGGCTGGGGTGGTAGCACTTGCAGACTTGATTGAGAAGGCCATTGGTGAAATGCCTATGATTTTAAACTGATGGAAGATAGAGGTATGGGTGTGTGTGGGAAACAAGCAGGTTGCAACACTTGGGTTGGAAACAGTAAATGTATAAAAGGCATTCAGCATGAAGTTATAAATAAAGACAATAGATCAGGTCAGCAAACAAAGGGGGACAGCAGAGGGCAGCAAGGGACTAGCTCCCTTAAGGTTTACTATACTAATAGCAGGAGTGTAAGAAATAAGATAGATGAGCTAAGATTAATTGCAAGTGCAGGAAACATAGATATTATTGCTATAACAGAGACCTGGCTCAATCTGAAAGATAGAGAGATGCCCTCTGAATGTCACATACAAGGCTATAAATTATTCCACACTGACAGGGTCAACAGGAAAGGTGGTGGAGTAGCGATGTATGTCAGAGACAATTTAAATTGTTGTGTTAGACAAGATATTAAATTAGAAGCGTCAGCCACTGAATCTGTTTGGTTACAGCTTCTAGAGGGCCGAGAAAAACTAATTTTGGGTGTGATTTACAGGGCCCCAAATCTTGATAGGGAGTGCAGTAAACTTCTATGGGACGAAATTCGTAAGGAATCTACATACGAAAATGTTGTGCTAATGGGAGATTTCAACTATAGACAGATTGACTGGAGCAATTTGACAGGAAATTTAGAGTCAGGTGACTTTCTTGATACGATCCAGGATTGTTTTTTAAAACAGTTTGTGACAGAGCCAACTAGGGGAAATAACCTCCTTGACTTGGTTCTTGCCAGTAGGGAAACACTAATTAATAATCTTGAGGTTAATGATGAGCTTGGGGAAAGTGATCACAAATCACTCAGTTTTAATATATCATGGAATTCCCCTAATAATGGCAATCAAGTCTCCGTCCCTGACTTTCGCTTGGCTGATTTCATAGGACTGAAAAATTACTTAGGTGGGCTGAACTGGAATGACCTGACTAAGGGTCAGGTAGGTGGTGATGGTTGCCGATATGATGCTTTCCAGGGCATAGTTCTAGCTGCTCAGTCAAATTATGTTCCAAATAGGGAAATCAGATCAAACAAAAATGATCCTAAATGGATGAACAATAGATTAAAATATCTGATTGGTCAAAAGAGAGGCATATATAGGCAAATCAAAAGAGGAGAGGGGCAATTGAGAAATCGATATATTCAGTTAAAGAGAGAAATAAAAAAGGGAATTAGAAAAGCAAAAAGAGATTATGAGGTTAAAGTTGCAAGAGAATCGAAGACTAACCCAAAAGGATTCTTTCAGGTATACAGAAGTAAGATCAGGGACAAGATAGGCCCACTCAAAAGTTCCTCGGGTCAGCTCACTGACAGTGATAAGGAAATGTGTAGAATTTTTAACACATACTTCCTCTCAGTTTTTACACAGGAGGATACCAGCGATATTCCAGTAATGATAAATTATGTAGAACAGGACGATAATAAACTGTGCACTATTAGGGTCACAAGTGACATGGTCCTTAGGCAAATAGATAAATTAAAACCTAACAAATCCCCAGGCCCTGATGAACTGTATGCAAGGGTTCTAAAGGAATGTAAAGAGGAGCTTAGCACACCTTTGGCTAATCTTTTCAACATATCACTACAAACTGGCATGGTGCCAGATAAGTGGAAAATGGCAAATGTGATACCTATTTTCAAAACAGGTGACAGGTCCTTAGCTTCGAACTATAGACCAATAAGCCTAACCTCCATAGTGGGAAAATTTATGGAATCAATAATTGCCGAGGCAGTTCGTAGCCACCTTGAAAAGCATAAATTAATCAACGAATCTCAGCATGGTTTTACAAAGGGGCGTTCCTGCCTTACGAATTTATTAACTTTTTTCACTAAGGTATTTGAGGAGGTAGATCATGGTAATGAATATGATATTGTGTATATGGACTTCAGTAAGGCTTTTGACAGGGTCCCACATCAGAGACTATTGAGGAAAATTAAAGCACATGGAATAGGAGGAGAAATTTTTTCCTGGATAGAGGCATGGTTGACAAATAGGCAGCAGAGAGTTTGCATAAATGGGGAGAAATCAGAGTGGGGAAGTGTCACGAGCGGTGTTCCACAGGGGTCAGTGTTGGGCCCCCTGCTGTTCACAATCTACATAAACGACATAGATGAGGGCATAAAGAGCGACATCGGCAAGTTTGCCGATGACACCAAAATAGGCCGTCGAATTCATTCTGACGAGGACATTCGAGCACTCCAGGAAGATTTGAATAGACTGATGCAGTGGTCGGAGAAGTGGCAGATGCAGTTTAATATAGACAAATGCAAAGTTCTAAATGTTGGACAGGACAATAACCATGCCACATATAAACTAAATAATGTAGATCTTAATATTACGGATTGCGAAAAAGATTTAGGAGTTCTGGTTAGCAGTAATCTGAAACCAAGACAACAGTGCATAAGTGTTCGCAATAAAGCTAATAGAATCCTTGGCTTCATATCAAGAAGCATAAATAATAGGAGTCCTCAGGTTGTTCTTCAACTCTATGCATCCTTGGTTAGGCCTCATTTAGATTATGCTGCACAGTTTTGGTCACCTTATTACAGAATGGATATAAATTCTCTGGAAAATGTACAAAGGAGGATGACAAAGTTGATCCCATGTATCAGAAACCTTCCCTATGAGGATAGACTAAGGGCCCTGAATCTGCACTCTCTAGAAAGACGTAGAATTAGGGGGGATATGATTGAGGTGTATAAATGGAAGACAGGAATAAATAAAGGGGATGTAAATAGTGTGCTGAAAATATCTAGCCTAGACAGGACTCGCAGCAATGGTTTTAAGTTGGAAAAATTCAGATTCAGGAAGGATATAGGAAAGTACTGGTTTGGTAATAGAGTTGTGGATGAGTGGAACAAACTCCCAAGTACCGTTATAGAGGCCAGAACGTTGTGTAGCTTTAAAAATAGGTTGGATAAATACATGAGTGGATGTGGGTGGGTGTGAGTTAGACCTGATAGCTTGTGCTACCAGGTCGGTTGCCGTGTTCCTCCCTTAAGTCAATGTGACCTGACCTGACTAGGTTGGGTGCATTGGCTTAAGCCGGTAGGAGACTTGGACCTGCCTCGCATGGGCCAGTAGGCCTTCTGCAGTGTTCCTTCGTTCTTATGTTCTTATGTTCTTATGTTCTTAGAACAGCAGTGAACGCAAATCTGCCAAAGTTGTTTCCACGAAGTACCAAATCGCCACTAAGGTGTTTGAGAAGGTAGATCAAGGTAATGAATATGATAATGTGTATATGGACTTCAGTAAGGCTTTCGATAGAGTTCCACACCAGAGGATATTGAAGAAACTTAAGGCACACGGAAAAGGAGAAATTTTTTCCTGGGTAGAGGCATGGCTGACAATTAGGCAGCAGAGAGTTTGCATAAATGACGAGAAATCAGAATTGGGGCACGTCACAAGCGGTGTTCCTCAGGGGTTAGTGTTGGGCCCGTTGTTGTTCACAATTTATATAAACGACATAATTTACATAAAACGACATAATGTGCTTAATTTATCAACGTGTCGGTTCTCTGAACCATTCATCTGCAGATGAGGGAATAAATAGCTAAATAAGCATATTTGCTGATGACACCAAAATAGGCCGTCCAATTCACTCTAGTGAGGACACTAGAGCACTCCAGGATGATTTGAATAGACTGATGCAATGGTCGGAGAACTGGCAGATGCAGTTTAATATTGACAAATGCAAAGTTCTAAATGTTGGACAGGTAAATAACCATGCCACATATAAACTAGTGTAGATCTTAATACTACTGATTGTGAAAAGGATTTAGGAGTTCTGGTTAGCAGTAATCTAAAACCAAGACAACAGTGCATTAGTGTTAGCAATAAAGCTAACAGAATTCTTGGCTTCATATCTATAAGTATATATAATAGAATTCCTCAGGTTCTTCTTGAACTCTATATATCCTTGGTTAGGCCTCATTTAGACTATGCTGCTCAGTTCTGGTCACCGTATTACAGAATGGATATAAATGCTCTGGAAAACGTACAGAGGAGGATGACAAAGATGATCCCATGTATCAGAAATATTCTCTATGAGGATAGACAGAGGGCCCTGAATCTGCACTCTCTAGAAAGGCGTAGAATTCGTGGGGATATGATCGAGGTGTATAAATGGAAAACAGGAATAAATAAAGGGGATGTAAATAGCGTGCTGAAAATTTCCAGCCAAGACAGGACTCGCAGCAATGGTTTCAAGTTGGAAAAATTTAGATTCAGGAAGGATATAGGAAAGCACTGGTTTAGTAATAGAGTCATGGATGAGTGGAACAAACTCATGAGTACAGTTATTGAGGCTGAAACGTTGTGAAGTTTTAAAAATAGGTTAGATAAATACATGAGTGGGTGTGGGTGGGTGTGATTTGGACCTGACTAGCTTGTACTGCTGGGTCTGGTGCCATGCTTCTTCCTTGAGTGGAGGTGACCAGACTGGGTGGGTCATTGGGCTAATCTGGGGGGGTGGATCATTAGGCTAATCTGGGGAGGGAACATGGACCTGCTCCGCATGGGTCAGTAGGTCTGTTGCAGTGTTCCTTCTTTCTTATGTTCTTATGTTCTTATTTCTGTCTGTCTGTCTGTCTGTCTGTCTGTCTGTCTGTCTGTCTCTCTCTCTCTCTCTCTCTCTCTCTCTCTCTCTCTCTCTCTCTCTCTCTCTCTCTCTCTCAACGGAAAATAAATTCTATTAAACTGAAACAGATTCCTCGTCATTATTGAAACACATTCCATCGTGAAACACATTCCTTCATGAAACACATTCCTTCATGAAACACATTCCTTCATGAAACACATTCCTTCATGAAACACATTCCTTCATGAAACACATTCCATCATGAAACACATTCCTTCATGAAACACATTCCTTCATGAAACACATTCCTTCATGAAACACATTCCATCATGAAACACATTCCATCATGAAACACATTCCATCATGAAACACATTCCATCATGAAACACATTCCATCATGAAACACATTCCTTCATGAAACACATTCCTTCATGAAACACATTCCATCATGAAACACATTCCTTCATGAAACACATTCCATCATGAAACACATTCCTTCATGAAACACATTCCTTCATGAAACACATTCCTTCATGAAACACATTCCATCATGAAACACATTCCATCATGAAACACATTCCATCATGAAACACATTCCTTCATGAAACACATTCCTTCATGAAACACATTCCTTCATGAAACACATTCCTTCATGAAACACATTCCTTCATGAAACACATTCCATCATGAAACACATTCCTTCATGAAACACATTCCATCATGAAACACATTCCTTCATGAAACACATTCCTTCATGAAACACATTCCTTCATGAAACACATTCCATCATGAAACACATTCCATCATGAAACACATTCCATCATGAAACACATTCCTTCATGAAACACATTCCTTCATGAAACACATTCCTTCATGAAACACATTCCTTTATGAAACACATTCCTTCATGAAACACATTCCTTCATGAAACACATTCCATCATGAAACACATTCCATCATGAAACATATTCCTTCATGAAACACATCCCTTCATGAAACACATCAATTCATGAAACACATCAATTCATGAAACACATTCCTTCATGAAACACATCCCTTCATGAAACACATTCCTTCATGAAACACATTCCATCATGAAACATATTCCTTCATGAAACACATTCCTTCATGAAACACATCCCTTCATGAAACACATTCCTTCATGAAACACATCCCTTCATGAAACACATTCCTTCATGAAACACATACCTTCATGAAACACATTCCTTCATGAAACACATTCCTTCATGAAACACATCCCTTCATGAAACACATTCCTTCATAAAACACATTCCTTCATGAAACACATTCCTTCATGAAACACATTCCTTCATGAAACACATTCCTTCATGAAACACATCCCTTCATGAAACACTTTCCTTCATGAAACACATTCCTTCATGAAACACATTCCTTCATGAAACACATCCCTTCATGAAACACATTCCTTCATGAAGCACATTCCTTCATGAAACACATTCCTTCATGAAACACATCCCTTCATGAAACATATTCCTTCATGAAACACATTCCTTCATGAAACACATCCCTTCATGAAACACATTCCTTCATGAAACATATTCCTTCATGAAACACATTCCTTCATGAAACACATCCCTTCATGAAACATATTCCTTCATGAAACACATTCCTTCATGAAACACATCCCTTCATGAAACACATCCCTTCATGAAACATATTCCTTCATGAAACACATTCCTTCATGAAACACATCCCTTCATGAAACATATTCCTTCATGAAACACATTCCTTCATGAAACACATCCCTTCATGAAACATATTCCTTCATGAAACACATTCCTTCATGAAACACATCCCTTCATGAAACATCCCTTCATGAAACATATTCCTTCATGAAACACATTCCTTCATGTAACACATCCCTTCATGAAACATATTCCTTCATGAAACACATTCCTTCATGAAACACATCCCTTCATGAAACACATCCCTTCATGAAACATATTCCTTCATGAAACACATTCCTTCATGAAACACATCCCTTCATGAAACACATTCCTTCATGAAACACATCCCTTCATGAAACACATCCCTTCATGAAACATATTCCTTCATGAAACACATTCCTTCATGAAACACATTACTTCATGAAACATATTCCTTCATGAAACACATTCCTTCATGAAACATATTCCTTCATGAAACACATTCCTTCATGAAACACATCCCTTCATGAAACATATTCCTTCATGAAACACATTCCTTCATGAAACACATTCCTTCATGAAACACATTCCTTCATGAAACACATTCCTTCATGAAACACATTCCTTCATGAAACACATTCCTTCATGAAACATATTCCTTCATGAAACACATTCCTTCATGAAACACATCCCTTCATGAAACATATTCCTTCATGAAACACATTCCTTCATGAAACACATTCCTTCATGAAACACATTCCTTCATGAAACACATTCCTTCATGAAACACATTCCTTCATGAAACACATTCCTTCATGAAACACATTCCTTCATGAAACACATCCCATCATGAAACATATTCCTTCATGAAACACATTCCTTCATGAAACACATTCCTTCATGAAACACATTCCTTCATGAAACACATTCCTTCATGAAACACTTTCCTTCATGAAACATATTCCTTCATGAAACACATTCCATTATGAAACACATTCCATCATGAAACACATTCCTTCATGAAACACATTCCATCATGAAACACATTCCTTCATGAAACACATTCCATTATGAAACACATTCCATCATGAAACACATTCCTTCATGAAACACATTCCTTCATGAAACACATTCCATCATGAAACACATTCCTTAATGAAACACATTCCTTCATAAAACACATTCCTTCATGAAACACATCCCTTCATGAAACACATTCCTTCATAAAACACATTCCTTCATGAAACACATTCCTTCATGAAACACATTCCTTCATGAAACACATTCCTTCATGAAACACATCCCTTCATGAAACACTTTCCTTCATGAAACACATTCCTTCATGAAACACATTCCTTCATGAAACACATCCCTTCATGAAACACATTCCTTCATGAAGCACATTCCTTCATGAAACACATTCCTTCATGAAACACATCCCTTCATGAAACATATTCCTTCATGAAACACATTCCTTCATGAAACACATCCCTTCATGAAACACATTCCTTCATGAAACATATTCCTTCATGAAACACATTCCTTCATGAAACACATCCCTTCATGAAACATATTCCTTCATGAAACACATTCCTTCATGAAACACATCCCTTCATGAAACACATCCCTTCATGAAACATATTCCTTCATGAAACACATTCCTTCATGAAACACATCCCTTCATGAAACATATTCCTTCATGAAACACATTCCTTCATGAAACACATCCCTTCATGAAACATATTCCTTCATGAAACACATTCCTTCATGAAACACATCCCTTCATGAAACATCCCTTCATGAAACATATTCCTTCATGAAACACATTCCTTCATGTAACACATCCCTTCATGAAACATATTCCTTCATGAAACACATTCCTTCATGAAACACATCCCTTCATGAAACACATCCCTTCATGAAACATATTCCTTCATGAAACACATTCCTTCATGAAACACATCCCTTCATGAAACACATTCCTTCATGAAACACATCCCTTCATGAAACACATCCCTTCATGAAACATATTCCTTCATGAAACACATTCCTTCATGAAACACATTACTTCATGAAACATATTCCTTCATGAAACACATTCCTTCATGAAACATATTCCTTCATGAAACACATTCCTTCATGAAACACATCCCTTCATGAAACATATTCCTTCATGAAACACATTCCTTCATGAAACACATTCCTTCATGAAACACATTCCTTCATGAAACACATTCCTTCATGAAACACATTCCTTCATGAAACACATTCCTTCATGAAACATATTCCTTCATGAAACATATTCCTTCATGAAACACATTCCTTCATGAAACACATCCCTTCATGAAACATATTCCTTCATGAAACACATTCCTTCATGAAACACATTCCTTCATGAAACACATTCCTTCATGAAACACATTCCTTCATGAAACACATTCCTTCATGAAACACATTCCTTCATGAAACACATTCCTTCATGAAACACATCCCATCATGAAACATATTCCTTCATGAAACACATTCCTTCATGAAACACATTCCTTCATGAAACACATTCCTTCATGAAACACATTCCTTCATGAAACACATTCCTTCATGAAACACTTTCCTTCATGAAACATATTCCTTCATGAAACACATTCCATTATGAAACACATTCCATCATGAAACACATTCCTTCATGAAACACATTCCATCATGAAACACATTCCTTCATGAAACACATTCCATTATGAAACACATTCCATCATGAAACACATTCCTTCATGAAACACATTCCTTCATGAAACACATTCCATCATGAAACACATTCCTTAATGAAACACATTCCTTCATAAAACACATTCCTTCATGAAACACATCCCTTCATGAATTTCAGCACCCATATCCAACACATAACCAAAAAAGTATCCAAAATGGTTGGGATCCTCTCCAAGATACGATACTACGTGCCGCAAACTGCCCTTATCACACTATACCATTCACTTATATATCCATACCTCACCTATGCTATTTGTGCTTGGGGATCAACTGCAGCAACACACCTAAAGCCAATAATAACCCAACAAAAAGCTGCAGTAAGAATAATCACTAAATCCCATCCCTGGCAACACCCCCCCCCCCACTCTTCATAGATCTAAACTTACTCCCTGTTCAGTACATCCACACTTACTACTGTGCAATCTACATCTACAGGACCTTAAACTCCAATATCAACCTTGACCTAAAACGCTTTCTTGATAGTTGTGACAGAACCCACAGGCATAACACCAGACACAAACATCTCTACGACATTCCCCGTTTCCGACTAAACCTTTACAAAAATTCAATGTATGTCAAACGCCCTAAAATCTGGAACACCCTACCTGAGAACTCTAGAACTGCAGACACATTCATCACCTTCAAAACTACCATTAGAAAACATCTTATCTCCCTGATACACCCCATCAACTAACTACACGAATACCACCTGGTGGTTCACACTTACACTCACTCACCCATTTGACCATAAACAGAAATATTAATCTCAATCTTAAAATAATGAATCCTATGATGCTCCAATACTGAAACTATGTACTGTGCCAAAACAAAAGCATTCACATTGCTAAACTCACAAACTAGTATTTAGTCACTTAGCCATAATACCAACTTACCTCATAATTTGTAATATTTTAAAATTAAGAATTAAACTAAGTCTGCCCGAAATGCCTAGCCATGCTAGGTGTTCTAGTGGTACACTCTGTAATCATTATTTAACTACATGTAAACCACACAATAACCAAATTCCTGTAAACTCAGCATTGTAATCTTTATAGAGAAGAAACTTTGAATTTGAATTTGAATTTGAAACACATTCCTTCATGAAACACATCCCTTCATGAAACACATCCATTCATGAAACACATTCCTTCATGAAACACATCCCTTCATGAAACACATTCCATTATGAAACACATTCCTTCATGAAACACATTCCTTCATGAAACACATTCCATCATGAAACGCATTCCTTCATGAAACACATTCCTTCATGAAACACATTCCTTCATGAAACACATTCCTTCATGAAACACATCCCTTCATGAAACACATTCCATTATGAAACACATTCCTTCATGAAACACATTCCTTCATGAAACACATTCCATCATGAAACACATTCCTTCATGAAACACATTCCTTCATGAAACACATCCCTTCATGAAACACATTCCATTATGAAACACATTCCTTCATGAAACACATTCCTTCATGAAACACATTCCATTATGAAACACATTCCTTCATAAAACACATCCCTTCATGAAACACATTCCATTATGAAACACATTCCTTCATGAAACACATCCCTTCATGAAACACATTCCATTATGAAACACATTCCTTCATGAAACACATTCCTTCATGAAACACATCCCTTCATGAAACACATTCCATTATGAAACACATTCCTTCATGAAACACATTCCATTATGAAACACATTCCTTCATGAAACACATTCCATTATGAAACACATTCCTTCATGAAACACATCCCTTCATGAAACACATTCCATTGTGAAACACATTCCTTCATGAAACACATTCCTTCATGAAACACATACCTTCATGAAACACATTCCATTGTGAAACACATTCCATTATGAAACACATTCCTTCATGAAACACATTCCATTATGAAACACATTCCTTCATGAAACACATCCCTTCATGAAACACATCCCTTCATGAAACACATTCCATTGTGAAACACATTCCATTATGAAACACATTCCTTCATGAAACACATTCCATTATGAAACACATTCCTTCATGAAACACATCCCTTCATGAAACACATTCCATTGTGAAACACATTCCTTCATGAAACACATTCCTTCATGAAACACATTCCTTCATGAAACACATTCCATTATGAAGCACATTCCTTCATGAAACACATTCCTTCATGAAACACATTCCTTCATGAAACACATTCCATCATGAAACACATTCCTTCATGAAACACATTCCTTCATGAAACACATTCCTTCATGAAACACATTCCATTATGAAACACATTCCTTCATGAAACACATTCCTTCATGAAACACATTCCTTCATGAAACACATTCCTTCATGAAACACATTCCTTCATGAAACACATTCCATCATGAAACACATTCCATCATGAAACACATTCCTTCATGAAACACATTCCATCATGAAACACATTCCTTCATGAAACACATTCCATCATGAAACACATTCCTTCATGAAACACATTCCTTCATGAAACACATTCCATCATGAAACACATTCCATCATGAAACACATTCCTTCATGAAACACATTCCATCATGAAACACATTCCTTCATGAAACACATTCCATCATGAAACACATTCCATCATGAAACACATTCCTTCATGAAACACATTCCTTCATGAAACACATTCCTTCATGAAACACATTCTATCATGAAACACATTCCTTCATGAAACACATTCCATCATGAAACACATTCCATCATGAAACACATTCCTTCATGAAACACATTCCTTCATGAAACACATTCCTTCATGAAACACATTCCATCATGAAACACATTCCTTCATGAAACACATTCCTTCATGAAACACATTCCTTCATGAAACACATTCCATCATGAAACACATTCCATCATGAAACACATTCCTTCATGAAACACATTCCTTCATGAAACACATTCCTTCATGAAACACATTCCATCATGAAACACATTCCTTCATGAAACACATTCCTTCATGAAACACATTCCTTCATGAAACACATTCCATCATGAAACACATTCCATCATGAAACACATTCCTTCATGAAACACATTCCTTCATGAAACACATTCCTTCATGAAACACATTCCATCATGAAACACATTCCTTCATGAAACACATTCCTTCATGAAACACATTCCTTCATGAAACACATTCCTTGGCAATATAAACACAAATGCAGTATAATGTGATCCTTTATTGACTACGTTTCGCCCACACAGTGGGCTTTTTCAAGTCACAAACAGAACTACCTGGGGTGGAAGGAACGCGAGTATTTATAGTCCGGACTATAAATACTCGCGTTCCTTCCACCCCAGGTAGTTCTGTTTGTGACTTGAAAAAGCCCACTGTGTGGGCGAAACGTAGTCAATAAAGGATCACATTATACTGCATTTGTGTTTATATTGCCATTGTGTCGGTATTTTATACCATTTATTTCCAAACACATTCCTTCATGAAACACATTCCTTCATGAAACACATTCCTTCATGAAACACATTCCTTCATGAAACACATTCCTTCATGAAACACATTCCATCATGAAACACATTCCTTCATGAAACACATTCCTTCATGAAACACATTCCTTCATGAAACACATTCCTTCATGAAACACATTCCTTCATGAAACACATTCCTTCATGAAACACATTCCTTCATGAAACACATCCCTTCATGAAACACATCCCTTCATGAAACACATTCCTTCATGAAACACATTCCATTATGAAATATTCGATTAAACCTGAGACTCTTTTAAACATTACACTGGCTAATATGTAAATCTAAATGTTGTCGATCACACCCCATGCCCATCCTGTGGCTGGCTAATACCCAATACCCATCCTGTGGCTGGTTAATACCCCATACCCATCTTGTGGCTGGTTAATACCCCATACCCATCCTCTGGCTGGTTAATACCCCATACCTATCCTGTGGCTGTTTTATACCCCCATGCCCATCCTGTGGCTGGTTAATACCCCATACCCATCCTGTGGCTGGTTAATACCCCATACCCATCCTGTGGGTGGTAGTCAAAAGATTACAGAGGCACAAAATTTGTCAAGGGACTGGTCCCTCATCACTCAGAGAATCTAGAGGAATTGTGTTCTACTTCCATTATCGTTGTCATGTAAGTGTGGTGTGGTGGCAGATGTGGTGATGGGAGTGGGGGTGATAATAATGGTGGTGAACGTGGATACAGCGATTGTGGTTGTGGTTTTTGAATGCTTCTAATGTGATTGAGAAAACTTGATTTCATTAAAAAAATGGTAATATTAATCTGTAGAATACAAGAACGTGGCTTCTTGTTTACTAGAGTACCAGTGGATGATGGCCTGAGTTTCCTCCCTACCAGATTTCTTCCATTTCGAAACGAGTTTCCCCTTTCCTTCCATAAAGTATTAGCACTCACCAAATTATGTGTCACTACAACAATCTTGCAATAATCAAATCTTCGATTAGAAATTTGGTTGCAGTATGGGGAGCCCACTCTTTCTCGCACTCGCTAATCTATACATGGAATGCTATGAAACAACCATCCTTACCAGCATCAAAGCTTCAGATATAGTCTGGTATGGACACGCTGATGATGTCTTTACCAAATGGGACGACGGTTGGGGCAGTTGTGTCATGTTCTTTCAGAATCTTGACCATCTTGAATAGGAAACACACAATCAACTACCTTTCTTGGATGTCCTCCTCAGCAGAAATAACGATCGGTTGAAATTTTAAGTTGATATTTAACTACTGTGTTCATTTTTACAGTCGCCATTCAGTGCAAATATATTTATCGCCATTTCAAGGCTATTTTTACCTGCACTGAGGATATGCTGCCCCTCAAATTTGGACCAAGAAAAGTTAATCCTTATAGCACAATTCTTAAAACTAGGATACCATTGATATGAACCTTGGTAATTTATACCAACAAACTGGTTTAAAAAGACATGTGAGCAAACACTAGGAAATATTATTAAAAAGCGCTTTAGTCCAGGGACCTTGTTAACTTCCAACACACAGAGGTTGAAAAATAACATTTATGAAGGAGGAGAGTGAGTTCTGAGTGACACATAGTGACATGAAAAATGCAAATGAGACTTATCTGAGATGAGGTCACTTGCATTTTTCAGGTCACTGTGTCACCGTCAACACACTTTGTCAATATATACTGCAGTTTAAAAATTCTGTATGTTACAAGTGATCAAAGTCCCACGACCGAAACGTTCTCCGATAAATGTCTTAATGCTTGCTAAATATTCGTATAGAATATCTTACTGATTCGTCTAATAAGAGAAAAGAAAGGAAATATCAACTATTACAAAACCTCAGTTCACAAAAAAAACTCAACTCCGTCCAGCAGATCTTAACTCATGGTAACCTACCACCACCGAACAATCAATCGTCTCAACAAAATGACCAACATAATCACTTTCTATTCTAACAAACAGAGGAATCTCTTTTCCAAGAAACACAACCATTCTGTTACACAAGACACACCAGGAGTCTACCAGATATCATGTAAAGATTGGATCCAAGTGAACCTCGGGCAAACACGCTTAATGCTAGCGACGAGCATCATTGAACACCAAAAGGCAATACATTCTAGACAAGAGAATTCAGCAGCTTTTCAAGATAATGGCAACAATATTCACTGAGAAGCTGCCCCATCAAACATAAACCAAACTGTAGCTACAAACGTAAAATCATAGAATCTGGCAATATCGCTACCACCCTAATTTTAACTTCTTACAGGGACAATGGAAACCCGACGATATTTCAAAATTTGCCCACAAGAAGTACATACCAACACCCAAACTACCACAGAATGCCAGCACAAAAACAGTAATTACGTATGAACAAAGGAACTTCTTACCCAAATTTCAAGTTTTGTTCTACTCACCTACTTCAAGACCTGTTATCACACTCACTCCCTGACTTGTCTTTTCACGCGCTGACTTGGCTCACCATGTTCACCTGCACGATTAAGAGCGCAACCTTCATGTAAATTCATGTTTCCCTTTCAGTAGGGAAATTAGATCTAACAAAAATGATCCTAAATGGATGAGCAATAGATTAAAACATCTCATAGGTCAAAAGAGAGGTATATATAGTCGTATATATATATATATATATATATATATATATATATATATATATATATATATATATATATATATATATGCAGTAGACCGTCATTTAGCACGAGTTTATTTGGCACTATTTGGGTATAGTACGACTGAAGAATTGCGGCACAATTTTATGTAACACGTCGTATGATGAATTTAACACGGTTCAATTTGTGGGAGGGAAAAAAAAACTTCCTTTTCCTCAAGCGGCCACCTTGTTGTGGTTCAGCTGGGGAGACCTCCCACCATCCCCAGCCACCCCCCGACACCACCCCACCATCACTTGACTGACTTACTGAATGACTTAAGACTTAATGAATCACTTGACTGTCTTACTGAATCACTTGACTGACTTACTGAACGATCTGACTGACTTAGTGAATGACTGGAGACTTATTGAATCACTTGACTGACTTACTGAATCACTTGATTAACTTACTGAATCACTTGACTGACTTACTGAACGACTTGACTGACTTACTGAATAACTTGACTAACTTACTGAATCATTTGACTGACTTACTGAATCACTTGACCGACTTACTGAATCACTTGATTGAATGACTTCAAGTTAGACACTCCAGTCCAACCATCAACTTCAGTACCAGAACCTCTACCATCCACCTCAGCCCAGTAGGACCACAACATAACTCTAAACTCTCTTCACAATCATCCACAAACACCAGCACCCACAATTTAAGGTTAGAAATACTATTATTTCTGTTACATTTGTAGTCTTAAGCAGTAAAAACAACATAATACATCATAACAATGAACTACAATTACATTTTCACTTCTATTTTTGTAAGATGTGGAGGCCTAAAAAAAGTTGTCTGGCTTTACGGGGCTCTCAGGAACGTAACCCTATTTTTACCATAAGTTCTTCAGCTCATCTAACACGGTTTTACCTAACATGGTGTTTTCAGGAACGTAACTTCCGTTTTAAATGACGGACTACTGTATATGAATGTGTGTGTGTGTGTGTGTGTGTGTGTGTGTGTGTGTGTGTGTGTGTGTGTGTGTCGTACAGAATAGGTAAAACTGTTCAATTAACATGAACTTGTTTAAAATTAAGTCCTTTCTAAAATTTTCTCTTATACATAAACAGATATATATTTTTCATTTATGCATCTGTAAAAAAATAATAATTTTGTACCAAAAGAATCTTATAAAACTTTCCTAACCTTATTATAACAAGCACAATTCAATTTAGAGTAATCCAACTAAATATATTTTAGATAAGCTTACAATAATTTAACAATAAGCGTTAGATTTAGAATGATTTCTGTGAAATCATCGCATACACAAATTTTCAATTGCCTTATTAGGCAAGGAGACCATTGTTATTTAAGCCAAAATAGCAAGTTTCTCCTATACGGGGATATGATTGAGGTGTATAAATGGAAGACAGGAATAAATAAAGGGGATGTAAATAGTGTGCTGAAAATATCTAGCTTAGACAGGACTCGCAGCAATGGTTTTAAGTTGGAAAAATTCAGATTCAGGAAGGATATAGGAAAGTACTGGTTTGGTAATAGAGTTGTGGATGAGTGGAACAAACTCCCAAGTACAGTTATAGAGGCCAGAAAGTTGTTTAGCTTTAAAAATAGGTTGGATAAATACATGAGTGGGTGTGGGTGGGTGTGAGTTCGACCTGATTAGCTTGTGCTACCAGGTCGGTTGCCGTGTTCCTCCCGTAAGTCAAGGTGACCTGACCTGACTAGGTTGGGTGCATTGGCTTAAGCCGGTAGGAGACTTGGACCTGCCTCGCATGGGCCAGTAGGCCTGCTGCAGTGTTCTGTCGTTCTTATGTTCTTATATATATATATATATATATATATATATATATATATATATATATATATATATATATATATATATATATATGTATATACATATATATATATATATACATATATATATATATATATATATATATATATGTATATACATATATATATATATATATATATATATATATATATATATATATATATATATATATATATATATATATATATATATATACATATATATATATATATATATATATATATGTATATACATATATATATATATATATATATATATATATATATATATATATATATATATATATATACATATATATATATATATATATATATATATATATATGTATATACATATATATATATATATATATATATATATATATATATATATATATATACATACATATATATATATATATATATATATATATATATTTATTTATATAAAAATATATCTATACATACATTCTTCCTGACACCCTCAGTGACTCAGCAGGAATAGAAGACCCTAGCTATGTCAGTGCCATCACCGAATGGGAGACTCTTGCTGCTCCAGCACCAAACCCTAGTGCAGCACTGGCTCACAAACAGTCAAGCTGGGATAGCCCAATTGCTGAAAAGGTGCTTGCCAACATGCTCAGGGCTGCAACATCAGATAGGGAGATTGCCCGTCTCCAGGCTGTGAGTGCACCTCACTCCGGGGACTTCCTCCAAACAGTTCCCATATCGGCAATGGGAACGCGACTCGACCCTAAGACCCTCCGTATTGCAGTGGCTCTGCGCCTTGCTGCCCCAATTCACACAGAATATATGTGTATTTGCGGCGAAGTGCAAGCAGACCAATACGGTCTACATGGTCTTAACTGTTCCAAAACCAAGGGCTGGCATGCAAGACACAATGAGGTCAACGACATCATTAAGAGAACCCTTGCTACAGCTGGATGCCCTGCCGAGAGGGAGCCACGATCACTTGCAGCAAACAATGCCCACAACCCAGCAAACCGCCCCGACGGGATCACCATCTATCCTTGGAAGAATGGCAAGCTCTTAGCATGGGACTATACCTGTGTGTCCACACTGGCTGACACCTATATCCGTCACAGTGTGGGGCGACGGGGAGGAGCTGCTGACCACAGGGAGGAGTACAAGATCAGCAAGTACAGGGACATTAGCCAACAGTATCAATTTGTCCCAGTGGGATCAGAGACCTTGGGATCATGGGGAAAAAATGCCACACGTTTCCTTAAAGAATTGGGTTCCAGACTCATCGACACCACCAGGGACCCAAGGGCAGCCACTTTCATGTTCCAGCGCCTCAGCGTCGCCATCCAGAGGGGAAATGCTTGCTGCATACTTGGTTCACGTCCAGCCTCGGAGGAGCTGGAGGAAATTCATCATCTTTGATACATTGTGCCATTGTATTCATGTTTATGTTTTTTTCTGTAAATGTATTTTGTTTATTAATAAATGTTCACATAGAATAAAAATATAGGGGGTGGTAGGAGAAGAAAATATTCAAACAGCTCCGGGGAGAACATTGAGTTTTCCCTGAGGTACGTTTATTGTCTTCTCTGAGGATGAGGATCCCCATTCCAGCTATAGAGGTGGTACTTCCCTATATATTATATATATATATATATATATTTATATATATATATTTATATATATTTATATATATATATTTATATATATTTATATATATGTATATATATATGTATATATATATTTATATATATATATGTATATATATATATATATATATATATATATATGTATATATATATATATATATATATATATATACACATATATATATTTATATATATATATGTCGTGCCGAATATGTAAAACTGGTCAATTAGCAAGAACTCATTTAAAATTAAGTCCTTTTCTAAAATTTTCTCTTATATGTTTAAAGATATATTTTTTTCATTAATGTTGATGTAAAAAATTATAATTTTGCACCAAAAGGAACTTAGAAAACTTACCTAACCTTATTATAACAAGTGCAATTTATTTTAGCCTAACCCAACTAAATACATTTTAGATTTGTTTACAATAATTTAATATTAAACAAACACAGTAAAATATATTTTTTTCGTTAGGTTCAGAATGATTTTGGCGAAATTATTGCATACACAAATTTTCACTTGTCCTATACGGCAAGATGAGTGTTGCTATTTAAGCCAAGATCGCAAGTTCTGCCTATTCGGCACGACATATATATATATATATATATATATATATATATATATATATATATATATATATATATATATATATTTTTTTATTTATATATATATATATATATAAACACACATATATATATATATATACACACACATATATATATATATATACACACATATATATATATATATATATATATATATATACATATATATATATATATATATATATATATATATATATATATATATATATATATTTATATATTATGCATGTATATATGTATATATATATGTCGTGCCGAATATGTAAAAGTGGTCAATTAGCAAGAACTCATTTAAAATTAAGTCCTTTCCGAAATTTTCTCTTATACGTTTAAAGATATATTTTTTTCATTAATGTTAATGTAAAAATTTTTAATTTTGCACCAAAAGAATCTTAGAAAACTTACCTAACCTTATTATAACAAGCTCAATTTATTTCAGCCTAACCCAACTAAATATATTTTAGATTTGTTTACAGTAATTTAATACTAAACAAACACAATGAAATATATTTTTTTCGTTAGGTTCAGAATGATTTTGGCGGAGTTATTGCATACACAAATTTTCACTTGGCCTATATGGCAAGATGAGCGTTGCTATTTAAGCCAAGATGGCAAGTTTTGCCTATTCGCCACGACATATATATATATATATATATATATATATATATATATATATATATATATATATATATAAGAACATAAGAACATAAGAACGAAGGAACATTGCAGCAGGTCTACTGGCCCATGCAAGGCAGGTCCAAGTCTCCTACCGGCTTAAGCCAATGCACCCAACCTAGTCAGGTCAGGTCACATTGACTTAAGGGAGGAACACAGCAACCGACCTGGTAGCACAAGCTATCAGGTCCAACTCACACCCACCCACATCCACTCATGTATTTATCCAACCTATTTTTAAAGCTAAACAACTTTCTGGCCTCTATAACTGTACTTGGGAGTTTGTTCCACTCATCCACAACTCTATTACCAAACCAGTACTTTCCTATATCCTTCCTGAATCTGAATTTTTCCTACTTAAAACCATTGCTGCGAGTCCTGTCTAGGCTAGATATTTTCAGCACACTATTTGCATCCACTTTATTTATTCCTGTCATCCATTTATACACCTCAATCATATTCCCGTATAATTGAAACTTGCTATTTTGGCTTAAATAACAATGGTCTCCTTGCCTAATAAGGCAAGTGAAAATTTGTGTATGCGATGATTTCACAGAAATCATTCTAAATCTAACGCTTATTGTTAAATTATTGTAAGCTTATCTAAAATATATTTAGTTGGATTACTCTAAATTGAATTGTGCTTGTTATAATAAGGTTAGGAAAGTTTATATATATATATATATATATATATATATATATATATATATATATATATATATATATATATATATATATATATACGTAATTTATTACCACTCATTAAGTTGTAATAAACAACTGTCAATTAATAAGCAGAAAGATGGAGCGGGAACGGGGGGGAGGAGGAAGGGCGTGAACCGCAGTCTATAAATTGACTGTACGACTCTCTACATAGTGATTGTCATAGCTGTGCTAGTGACTGTGATAGCGGTGGTGATAATTGTAGTGATGGTAATGGTGATTGTGATAGAGATGGTTGTTGTGATAGTGATGGACGTGGTGGCAGTAATTATGATTGTGGTGGTAATGAGGAGGGTGATAATAGTGGTGATAGTGGTTGCGATAGTTGCCGCAATCGTAACTGTGATTGTGGTGGTGGAATAGTGTGATAGTAATGGTAATGATAGTGATTTTTGATGGTGGTATTGTAGTGATTGTTAGTGTGATGGCGGTGAGTGATTGTGATGGTTGTGATAGTGATTGTAATGGCAGTGTCGCGACAGTGATTGTAAGGCTAGTAGTGTTCTATCAGTGTCATTGATTGTAGTGGTAGTGATAACAATTGTTGCAGTACTTGTAGTGATTATATCGTTGGTAATTGTGGTGATGGTGGTGATGGTGGTGGTGGTGATGGTTATTGTCATTGCGATGGTGATGATGGTGATTGTGATGGTGACTGTTCTGGTGACGATGGTGATGGTAATGGTAATGATGATGGCGATTGTGATTGCAATGATATTAATGGTGATTGTGATGGCGGTGGTGTTGGTGGTGGTGATGATGGTGATTGAGACGGTGGTGGTGGTTGTGGTTATGGTAGTTGTGGTTGTGATGGTTGTGGTATTGGTGGTGGTGATACTGGTGATTGTGATGGTTGTGGTTGTGGTGATGGTGGTTGTGGTAGTGATGGTGGTGATGGTGGTGGTGGTGGTGGTGGTAGTGGTGATGGTGGTAGTGGTGATGGTGGTAGTGGTGATGGTGGTAGTGGTGATGGTGGTAGTGGTGATGGTGGTAGTGGTGAGGGTGGTAGTGGTGATGGTGGTAGTGGTGATGGTGGTAGTGGTGATGGTGGTAGTGATGATCGTGTAGTGGTCAGGGTAGCTATGTCTTACCAGTTTTTTTCTGGAAGTTTGAGTGAAAAGGTCAGTACAGTATATTAACCTGCCTGAGTCAGTGTGGGGTGAGACGAGTACGTTAAAATTTTGACGTTCCTCAGACAATTACTTCACTCCCTCTGTATTAAACAAGTTTAGTCAAAATTGGTTCTAGGGATCTCCAACAGCACTGATTTACTGTCAGGTTTATTTGTCAAGCAACTGGGTGAGAGATTGACCTCAGCCATATTGATGTTATTGTTACACCTCTGGTTGGAGTTAGTCTCTCATAAGCAGGTTGAGTGCACTTACTAGTCTCACACTTAAGAAGAGTTCAGCGCTTAGTTTTGATTATAATAATAATTACGTATAAATAATATGGCAACTGCAGTGAACTCACTCTGCTTTCTCATTCATTATTATCTGCTTATCTGTTGTACGCTGTATATATTTGTAAATATTGATGGAGTGATTATATGAGTATTGAAACTCCACTCTCTGTGTTTGCCTAATTTTAGAGGTTCGTTCTAAGCTTATCTGGGGACTTGATTTATTGCCTGGCGCTACATGTTTTTCTCAGTGTACCTGTGTTAGTAATAGTCAGTCAGGTAACCTCTCCCCGCTCCTGCTGCAGGATAGTCAAGTATCTCACTGAATTATAAACATCTCCCCGCTGCAGTACGGAAATAGGAACATCTCCCTACTAGAGTAAGAAAGCTGGAACATCTCTCTATTAGAGCAAGGAAACAGGAACATCTCCCCGCTGCAACACAGAAGCAGGAGCATCTCCCCGCTGCAACACAGAAGCAGAAACATCTAGCTGCAACACAGAAGCAAGAACATCTCCCCGCTGCAACACAGAAGGAAGAACATCTTCCCTCTGCAACACAGAAGGAAGTACATCTTCCCACTGCAGCACAGAAGGAAGAACATCTCCCCTCGGCAACACAGAAGGAAGTACGTCTTCCAGCTGCAACACATAAGGAAGTTCATCTTCCAACTGCAACGCAGAAGGAAGTACATCTTCCAGCTGCAACACAGAAGGAAGTTCATCTTCCAACTGCAACGCAGAAGGAAGTACATCTTCCAGCTGCAACACAGAAGGAAGTACATCTTCCCGCTGCAACACAGAAGGAAGCACATCTTCCCGCTACAACACAGAAGGACGTACATCTTCCCGCTACAACACGGAACACTGAGTCACTCTCAGACAACATTAAAGAAATAATACTAGCTAAGTAAGGGAAGTGAACTCACGTACCTTAGGTGCGCGGAGTCTGGTGAACCTGCTTCCAGCTTACTATTAACACAGGTCAAAGACGGACTTTCAGCAGAACTTTTGCCAAGCATGACTAGTTGATAATACTGGGCGCCAGCCAGAGTGACTATTGAAATATTTTTAAGCCATCGTTTAAAAATATTTCAATGGTCTAAATCTCTAAGAGCTTGTTACAGCTTCCGTACAAGCTTCCATACGTACCTCCACTCAATGAAGCCTCTTAATCTTGAAATCTGACTTTAACATTTGAGAACATTACACTCACTACAACTACCTCTCGTAGCCCCACGCAACAATACTATCCCCAACTCACGGCACTTCTACCTCTATCTACAATATCTTCTATTATTTCAAAATAGATCCCTTAACTCACAGAAGCCATACCCTTTCCGCCTCACAATGCCCACAGCCACCACACAGTGCCGACCACCGCCTCACAGTGCCCCCTACCCACCCCCCAAATTTATTCTCTCTGTACACAATACCTACCATCACCTCTTCCTCTGGTTAGGTCAGAAGATGGGCAGTTTCTCTCAGTTCCGAAACATCAGCTGGGTTTATGAAGGCTGGCGGAGGTCAGAGGTCGAGGTCACATTGGTCAGTATTTTGTGCCCAGGAGAAATCACTCTTGCAGAAATGGGCAAGTGGATGGTATGAGGCTAGATGGAGATATGAACAGGTTGAAAGATGTTTATGTTTTAAAAGGAATGCGCGAACTGAAGGCTGGATAGATGGAGAAATGGTGAGTTACTGGATGTAAGAACTAGAGAGTAGAAGGATGGATGGTTGACGGTTGAATGGATGGAAATGGCAAAAAAAAAAAATAAAAGTATGAGTGGATGGTTGCATAACTGGATAGAGATATGAGAATGGATAAATAGATGAAGATAAGAATAAATGGATGAATGGAAGAATGGATAGATAGATGTATTAGAGAATGGATGAAGGTCGGGACTAATGGAGGGATGAAGTACGAGAATTTGGAAGGATGGATAAACTGAAGATATGAGCGAGTGGATAGATGAGTTGAAAGCGAAAAGTTAATAAATGGATAGACGGAGGAATGGGATGAGGGAAAGTGGAACCAGGAAAGAGGTTAATGGGTAGATTAAGAAATAAATGGAAGTATTGAGGTTAAGAAATAGATGGAAGTATTGGCGATAAGAAATGGATGGAAGTATTGGCGATAAGAAATGGATGGAAGTATGGGAGATAAGAAATAGATAGAAGTATTGGCGATAAAAAATAGATGGAAGTATTGGCGATAAGAAATAGATAAAAGTATTGGCGATAAGAAATGGATCGACGTATAGGCGATAACAAATAGATGGAAGTATGAGCGAGAGCAATCATACTTCCAGGAACATCGCAGTCAGCTAATATATATATTCCTGAGCTTACTAAAACTGGTGCTAAAAAGATCATTCACCATACTGAACAGACAGCCTGAAATGATCACAGCCTGTAATGATCATAACCTGTAATGATCATAACCTGTAATGATCATAACCTGGAATGATCATAACCTGGAATGATCATAACCTGTAATTATCACAGCCTGTAATG
>NC_091312.1:46484385-46506885 GCF_038502225.1 Cherax quadricarinatus
GGAGGCAGGAATCATACATAGTTTTAAGACGAGGTTTGATGAAGCTTAGGAAGCAGGGAGAGAGAGGACATAGTAGCGATTGGTGAAGAGGCTGGGCCAGGAGCTATGAATCAACCCCTGCAACCACAAATGAGTAAGTACAAATCGGTAAGTACACACTCACGCACTCAAACAAATACATATATATGCAACATACACACAGAGACACACTCATACAATCACGATAGCTAATGCATAATTGTAACCATAACCAATATTATCACCATCACCACCACCACCACCACCACCACCACCACCACCACCACCACCACCACCACCACCATCACCACAACCTTCAAAAATCTCCTAACCTCACGTATAACTTACATTTAGTGGACGAACTTATTCGATTAGTCTGAATTAGAATTTACATAGGTGTACACTATATACTACTATGTAACACTTACCAAACTAGTGTAGAATGCTTCATGTATCAAGTGGAGGCGGACCAATATTGCAGATAAATATTTCCACACTGCCATTCCATGTAAGTCTGCAAACTACCTGTAATGCTACAGTAACTGCGCAATTTCCAGTACTACATCAAGCAATTATACTGACTTATTAATGTACCTCAGTGTACAGAGATCTTGAACAGTGGGCGCTGGTGTAAACTCTTGCAATGACTTCTTACTATGCAGTTTTACCTCAGCCTTTCAAGTGTCTACCAGATAAATCAATCTCACGACTGACAGGTTGAGTCACTGAGTCTATAATCTGGAGTGTATTAAAGTCCCGTAATCAATATTCCACCGGGATTTCTTGCCAGCCTTTAATTCGCGAGACCAACATGTCTTCCCAGGCCCTTTGTTAAAATGTGATGATAGTCCATTACTACCGAGATACAAACTGCTGGGCCTCTAGTAGGCCCCCTTTCTGCCAAACTGAAGGCATACAGTAGTGAGACAATGGATGTTCCAATATTATTGAAGCCAACAGCACTAGTTGCTGTCTTACCTAAGTAACCTATAATCTATACTTACTAGCAGCACTGAGGTAGAGACTTACAACACAGCCAGGCACTGAAATTGGGGTCCTGCCACAGGAGGTGATTTGTAAGCTACAGTAGTTTCCCTTGTCCAGACTCCTCAAGATTCCTACTCCCTCCCTGGTAACGGTAATGCAGGCTCTTAACTCGTTTTTTCACAGTCGCCGGCACCATCACCACCACAACCACTACTGCCAAGACCACCACCACCGCCACCACGACCACGACCACCACGACCACGACCACCACCACCCCACCACCACCACCTCCACCACAGCCACCACTGCCAAGACCACCACCACCACCACAGCCACCACTGCCAAGACCACCACCACCACTGTCACTATTATCACTGTCATTGTTATAAGAACACAAGAAAGAAGGAACACTGCAACAGGCCTACTGACCCATGCGGAGCAGGTCCATGTCCCCCCCCCTCCCGGATAAACCCAATGACCCACCCGGATTAGCCCAATGACCCACCCAGTCTGGTCGCCTCCACTCAAGGATGGAGCACCAGACCCAGCAGCACAAGCTAGTCAAGTCCAACTCACACCCACTCATGTATTTATCTAACCTATTTTTAAAACTACACAACGATTTAGCCTCAATAACTGTACTCGGGAGTTTGTTCCACTCATCCACAACTCTATTACCAAACCAGTGCTTTCCTATATCCTTCCTGAATCTGATTTTTTTTAAATTGAAACCATTGCTGCGAGTCCTGTCTTGGCCGGAAATTTTCAGCACACTATTTACATCCCCTTTATTTATTCCTGTTTTCCATTTATACACCTCGATCATATCCCCCCTAATTCTACGCCTTTCTAGAGAGTGCAGATTCAGGGCCCTCAGTCTATCCTCATAGGGAAGATTTCTAATACATGGGATCATCTTTGTCATCCTCCTCCTCCGTTCGTTTTCCAGAGCATTTATATCCATTCTGTAATACGGTGACCAGAACTGAGCAGCATAGTCTAAATGAGGCCTAACCAAGGATATATAGAGTTGAAGAACAACCTGAGGACTTCTATTATTTATACTTCTAGATATGAATCCAAGAATTCTGTTAGCTTTATTGCGAACACTAATACACTGTTGTCTTGATTTTAGATTACAGCTAACCAGAACTCCTAAATCCTTTTCGCAATCAGTAGTATTAAGATCTACATAATTTAGTTTATATGTGGCATAGTTATTTACCTGTCCAACATTTAGAACTTTGCATTTGTCAATATTAAACTGCATCTGCCACTTCTCCGACCATTGCATCAGTCTATTCAAATCATCGTGGAGTGCTCTAGTGTCCTCATTAGAATGAATTGGACGGCCTATTTGGTGTCATCAGCAAATTTGCTTATGTCGCTATTTATTCCGTCATCTATGTCGTTTATGTAAATTGTGAACAACAACGGGCCCAACACCGACCCCTGAGGAACACCGCTTGTGACATGCCCCCATTCTGATTTCTCCCCATTTATGCAAACTCTCTGCTGCCTATTTGTCAGCCATGCCTCTAGTCAGGAAAAAATTTCTCCTATTCCGTGTGCCTTAAGTTTCCTCAATAGCCTCTGGTGTGGAACTCTATCGAAAGCCTTACTGAAGTCCATATACACAATACCATATTCGTTACCATGATCTACCTCCTTAAACACCCTAGTGAAAAAAAATTAGTAAATTCGTAAGACAGGAACGCCCCTTCGTAAAACCGTGTTGAGATTCATTAATCAATCTGTGCCTATCAAGATGGCTACGAATTGCTTCGGCAATTATTGATTCCATAAATTTTCCCACTGTGGAGGTAAGGTTTATTGGTCTATAGTTCGAAGCCATGGACCTGTCACCTGCCTTGTAAATAGATATTACATTTGCCATTTTCCACTTATCAGGCACTATGCCAGTTTGTAGTGATATGTTAAAAAGATTAGCCAAATTTATGCTAAGTTCCTCTTCACATTCCTTGCAAACAGTTCATCAGGACCTGGGGATTTGTTAGGTTTTAGTTTCTCTATTTGTCTGAGGACCATGTCACTAGTTACCGCAATCATGCATAGTTTATTATCCTCCTGTTCTACATAATCTATTATTTCAGGAATATCGCTAGTATTTTCCTGGGTGAAAACTGAGAGGAAGTAGGTATTGAGAATTTCACACATATCATTATCACTATCAGTGATCTGACCAGAGTTACTCTTAAGTTGGCCAATCTTGTCCCTAATCTTACTTCTGTATACCGGAAAGAACCCTTTTGAGGTAGTCTTTAAATGCCTTGCGTCCTTAGCCTCATAATCCCTTTTTGCTTTTCTTATTCCTTTCTTTATTTCTCTCTTTAATTGAATATATTGAGTTCTTAACTGCCAATCCCCTCTTTTGATACGCCTATATATGCCTCTCTTTTGACCAATGAGATGTTTTAATCTATTGTTCCTCCTTTTGGGATCATTTTTGTTAGATCTAATTTCCCTACTCGGAACAAAAGTTGTCTGGGCAGCTAGAACTATGCTCTGTAAAACGTCATATTGGCAACTAAGATCACCTATCTGACCCATAGTCAGGACATCCCAATTTAGCCCACCCAGGTAATTTTTCAGTCCCATGAAGTTGGCCAAGTGAAAATCTGGGACAGAGATTTGATTGCAGTTGTCTGGGTAATTCCATAATATATTGAAACTAAGTGATTTGTGATCACTTTCTCCAAACTCATCATTAACCTCAAAATTATTAATTAGTGAATCTTTGTTGGCAAGAACCAAGTCAAGCAGATTGTTTCCTCTAGTTGGTTCTGTCACAACCTGTTCTAAAAAGCAATCCTGAACCGTATCAAGAAAGTCACTAGACTCAAGATTTCCTGTCATATTTTTGCAATCAATTTGTCTAAAGTTAAAATCTCCCATTATCACAACATTTTCATATCTAGATGTCTTATGAATTTCGTCCCATAACAGATTACTGCACTTTCTACTTATCAAGGTTTGGGGGCCTATAAATCACACCCAAAATCAATTTGTCACGTCCCTCGAGAAACTCTAGCCAAACAGATTCTGTGTTCGATGTTTCTAATCTTATATCATGTCTAAGACAACAATTTAAATTTTCTCTGACATACATCGCCACCCCACCACCCTTCCTGTTGACTCTATCAGTGTAGAATAGTTTATAACCCTGTATGTTGCATTCAGAAGGCATTTCTCTATCTTTCAGGTTGAACCAGGTCTCTGCTCTATCAATAATATCTATATTACCTACACTTACAAGTAAGCTTAGCTCATCTATCTTATTTCTTAGACTCCTACTATTTGTATAGTAAACCTTAAGGGAGCTAGTCACTCGTTGCCCTCTACTATCTCCCTTTCCTTGATGATCAATTGATTTGCCATTACTAGCAACTTTATTTTGAATATTGCCTTTTAAACATATCCCTGAGGTATCCCAGTAATAACTGCTGCTTTTAACCCTAATGCTGCAGCCTGACTGTTTCTCACACACACCCATACCTCTATAATCTATCAGTTTAAATTCCTAGACAAGTCATCAATTACCCTCTCAATCGAATTGGCTAATGCAACCACTCCATCCCCAGAGAGATGAACCCCATCCCTTGCATACATATCATATTTGCCAAAGAATAGGTTCCAGTTATCAATGAATGGGATTGCAAGTTCCTTGCAGTACCTGTCTAGATAAGATAAGATAAGATTTCATTCGGGTTTTTAACCCCGGAGGGTTAGCCAAGAGAGTCAGTGCGTCATCGAGGACTGTCTAACTTATTTCCATTGGGGTCCTTGATCTTGTCCCCCAGGATGAGACCCACACCAGTCAACTAACACCCAGGTACCTATTTGCTGCTAGGTGAACAGGACAACAGGTGTAAGGAAACGTGTCGAAATGTTTCCACCCGCCGGGAATCGAACCCAGGCCCTCCGTGTGTAAAGTGGGAGCTTTAGCCACCAGGCCACTGGGCCAGCAATTTATACCAATTGCCCTAGACATCCATTCATTGCCCACTCCCTTTCTAGGAAAGATGCATCTTACCTGAGAATCTACTATCAAAATATTCTTACCTTGATTAGCAGGGGAATCAGTGGTACCTTCAACTTCACTAACCACTGAAGTACACTCGTCTTGGAGAACTGACAATCGATTTTCTACCTTCACATCTCTATGAACTCTCCTCATCTTCCCTTCTTCATGAACTGTGAACCACTTGCCACTTAAAGCTGCTGCCACTATCACTGCTGGTGACCATTTCCTCCTTACCAGCTAAATCCTTCTCACATTCACTCCCAAACTCATCTATGCGAAGCTTCAGCCTCCTATTTTCCTCCTGAAGAATTAGAATCTCCTTCTTCAACACTTGAACCTGAGATTCTAAAACACTACAACAAGCCATGGTGCTTGGTAACAGCCCACGCTAACTCCCAAGAGCTTAGGCACGTATGACCACACATGACCACTGACCTCAGCGTACTGACCACTGACCTCAGCTTAGTGATCACTATCAATACTATTTGCATCATAACTACCATTCGCTACACTACAACTACCATTAATTCCACTATCCCAATATTACTGCTCACACATTCACACATGCAAACACTCACACACACACATACACACACACACACACACACACACACACACACACACACACACACACACACACACACACACACACACACACACACACACACACACACACACACCGTGTGCACGAGTCACGCCTTCCATGCTCTGCAAATATAAGTGTTTTTGAGGGCTACCCAAGTGTACTGCAAGGGTTGCTAAGTGTGTTAGGGTAGTGAACAATTGAAGTGATTTACAATCTGCCTGAGCCACATAAGCGTGGGGAGAGCCACAATTTTGTAAGTGATCAAGAAAGTAAAATGTCGTGGCGCATTCAGAGCGGGCAGGGCTCAGGCGACGTTGCCACGTGTCACCCAAGAAGGATAATAAAGTGAAACAATCGTGTGACCAGTGAAAGAAATACAGTGAATAGGGTACATTATATAACGAGAAGAAATTGAGGTGGATCTATGCCAGGACGTCACATTGACCTGCTACAGCTGCATTGCAAGTCTGTAATCACCTATGCATGGTTGTTTGGGTGTGGGGTTTCGGGTTCCAATTAACCGCCAAGCTGACTGTGAATGGTCCAACTCTCCTAGTACGATAAAGAATAGGCACTCAAGTACTCAATAAGGAATAGCAATTGGTAATCTATGGAACAAGGCGAGTAAGTTACTATAAGCCTAGGTGTTAGAAAAAGCATAGAGGGCAGCATTGTAAGTAGGTGTGGGTCAAGTCACAGGAGGGTAGGGGTCAGGTCACAAGAGGTTGTGGTCAGGTAAGGGACAACTGAGACTCCACATAACACTCCAATGCACAATTCCACCTACTTTTCAGACAATAAACCCACACATAATTCCACACACACACACACACACACACACACACACACACACACACACACACACACACACACACATACAGAGTCACACATACACTCCCCTCTTCCCCACCAACATCTCACTCCTTCCCCTGATCCCCCACCTCTCTCATTCACCCTCCTCCTCCCCACCTCTCCCTCCTTTTCCCCTCTCCCTCTCCCATTCTCCCCCTTGCTTCTCCCTCCATCTCACTCACCATATTCCCCCCTAAATCCCCGTCCCCACCCCTCTCCCATACATCCACTGTCTGCAGTTCTTCCTCTACCTTCCGCTCCCCCCCCCCCCCACTCGGACAAACACACTGCTAACCTAACACACAGAATTACACAAGTTTTCTATTCTGAGGCAATAAAAATAAAAAAAAATGGGTTGCCAGAGAGCAGGAAGGAAAACTAAGGGACAGGAGGATGAATCTGCAGAGGAAGATTGGGCAGTAGAGCTCACAAAAAGGGAACATGAATAGGAAAAGAAACTAAAAGAACTTAGCATGAGAATGGAAGAGAGGATAGATATGGAAAGCAGGAAGTGGGAGATGCAAGTCATAGCAGCAGAGGCTAGGATGCAGAGATTAGAAGAGGAACTGAAAAATCTGAAACAGCCTAAAGAACTAAAGAACATTTTGGGAATGACATCAGAGACTGCTACCTCAGTCACAAATAAGGGGACTGTAGGGAAAGGAGCAAAACTGCATGTAGAAGCTCTGTTAGAGGGGACTGTAGTAAATGAAAGAGCTAAGCTATATGTGGAGGCCCTAACAGACCACAGCAGAGCCCAGGGATAGCCGAGAAGGGAAAATGACAGGCCACTGAGCCCAAGTAAAATAGATAGTGTATCTGAAGAAAGGAATGCTGCAATGGAGGAAATTAAATTGAATGAGTGGATACACAAGGATACGCAGTGGGAGAATGAAAGGGAGAGGTCAGTCTTTGTGTATGGGCTCCAGAAAGTTGAAGGGGAAACATATGAAGCAAGAAAACAAGGGAAAAAAAAGGCAATTGAAAGCATCATAAAAGCAATAGGAGAAGATGACATGACCCAGCTGGAAATTTTTTGGAGAGTAGGGGGGTTTGCAAGAAGAAGAACCCGGCCAGTGAAAGTGACTTTCAAGGCAGAATCGACTCAGAACAGGATCCTGCAGGAGAAAGCAAGATTAAGGGACATGCCAGCATACAGGAAGGTGTATCTCGACTGTGACAGAACACAAGAAGAAAGGCAGAAACTGAGAGAGATGGTACAATGGCAAAAGGAGGAAAGTGAGGGGATGGAGGAGACAGGAGATCCCAGACCCAGGAAGAAGATCAAAAACAACCTCCCTCACAACTTCCTATAGAAGCCTCGCAACCAGGTCAACCCCAGGGCAACCAAACATTCCAAACCAAAACACCCATGCCATATCCAATGCCCCCACCCACTGCATTACAAACTCCACCCCCACAGCAACCACCCATAGTTCCTTATCAGGTCACCCACTTCCCCAACCCCAATGTACCCCCCAGACCACAGTCTTAGAAAAGAAGTTGAAGGTGTGGTATACAAATGCAAATGGAATAATAAATAAGTGTGAGGAGTGGCATGAAAGAATCAAGGAGACATCGCCAGACATAATAGCACTTACAGAAACAAAACTCACCAGAATGATAACACATGCAATCTTTCCATCCGGATATCAAATCCTCAGGAAAGACAGAGGGAGGAGAGGGGGAGGAAGAGTTGCACTGCTCATTAAAAACCAGTGGGGTTTTGAGAAAATGGAAGGAATGGATGGCATGGGCGAAAGGGACTACTTAGTAGGAACAATCCAGTCTGAGGGACATAAGGTGATAATTGCAGTAATGTACAACCCACCACAGTTCTGCAGGAGGCCAAGAGAAGAATACAATGAGAGCAACAGAGCAATGGTCGACACACTAGCCGAGGTGGCCAAAAGAGCACACAGAAAGCTCTTATGCTCGTCACTCGTGATGTTCTGCAGAATCGTACCTGCTACGATTCCCATCGAGATTTGTTTCACTTCACCTCCAGACCTTCAGAATGCAGCTATATGTAGAGAAACAAGTCTGGGGACACTTAGACTAACCTCTGCTATAACTCCAACTGCCAAGAGAATGACATTAGTCAAGCTGCAGTTAGCCCTGTTGGCAGGCACTGTGTCAGCCTCGTGTCACAGCTTCAGTGAGCTCCTGCACAAAGAAGATGTCACTTTGACTGCTAGCTCGCTCACTGCAGTGTGGTGTATGATGCTACGACTCCCAGATGTTTCGTCCAGTCCTCTTTGCCACGACTCGCTCCACGACTCACTCCACGCTCGCCGGCAGTGACAGCCCAGCGACAGTACCAGTCGAGAAGTGTTCTCCTGAGTCGCTTGCCAGAAGTCCTGCCCAGTTGCCGAGTTTTGACGATGCCTCACTCGAGGGCACAAGCAGGTTGTGCCCCAGGTTGAGTGAAAACCTGCAGCAACTCCTACGATGACTGCTTCACCGTTCCAGAGGAGACCGTACCCTGTTACGTCACAGCTCAGCCGCAGCGATGTCTCCTGTGTTACAGTATCTTTCCAGACGCAAGAAAGCATGTAGTGATGCCCTTCGACGCTCACTGCCTTTGACCACGATGTTTAGCACACCCCACACGTTTATGTCTTCCCTCCCTGTAGGAAGTTTTTTTTCCATGTCCATATGTATATATATGTTTTTTATTTTGTGTTCTGTGCCCTGTTCCTACGAGAGAGAGACCGAGTTTTATTTACCACCAATATTGTCGCCTTGGGACTACGCGAGGTAGGTGGCTGAGCATATGTAGACAGTCTGTACTGTCAACACAGACAGCCTATGCTGTCTGCCAGCTTAGTTCATATTTCGCGCCATGCTGGTGCTGCCACCTATAGGTCTATGCCACTTCAGTATGCCAAGACTTGCCTCTCTCTCACTTCCTGGCCCACCGACTTAAGAGGCACAAGTGCTCCCCTTCACGGAGGACTGGCTATCGGTCATTCTCTCACATTCCCCGTTGTGTACTCACTAGTACCCAATTACAGTGGAACCTCAAAAATCGAACTGCTCCCAACACAACCAATTATGTAAGTATATTTTTGTAAGTGCTTTTATAAGTGTATTTTTGAGGGTCTGAAATGGACTAACCTAATTTACATTATTCCTCATGGGAATAAATTCGGTAAAGGCACTCGAACAGCCTTCTGGACCAAAGAAAGTTCGATATTTGAGGTTCCACTGTAAAGCCAAACTAGTCCACGGGCGTATCATTGCTGCCTACGCTACCTCCATCGGCACTAAGCCGTTGTTCAACAGCAAGAACAGTAATAACACTAGTCCCAGAGCTAAGGGGATTGTCCTACGAAGAAAGGTTGAGGGAAATCGGCCTGACGACACTGGAGGACAGGAGGGCCAGAGGAGACATGATAACGACATATAAAATACTGCACGGAATAGACAAGGCGGACAAAGACGGGATGTTCCAGAGATGGGACACAGAAACAAGAGGTCACAATTGGAAGTTGAAGACTCAGATGAATCAAAGGGATGTTAGGAAGTATTTCTTCAGTCATAGAGTAGTCAGGCCGTGGAATAGCCTAGAAAGTGACGTTGTGGAGGCGGGAACCATACATAGTTTTAAGGCGAGGTTTGATAAAGCTCATGGAGCAGGGAGAGAGAGGACCTAGTAGCAATCAGTGAAGAGGCAGAGCCAGGAGCTATGACTCGACCCCTGCAACCACAAATAGGTGAGTACAAATAGGTGGGTACACACACACATACACACACACACATATGCACACAGACACACATCCAACAAGTGTTGCATGAATTACACACAACTGAGGAGGAGGTGGAAAAGCTCCTAAGTGACCTTGATACCTCAAAGGCGGTGGGACCGGACAACATCTCCCCATGGGTCCTTAGAGAGGGAGCAGGGACACTACGTGTGCCACTAACCAAAATCTTCAACACTTCCATTGAAACTGGTCAACTACCTGAAGTATGGAAGAAGGCAAATGTAGTCCCCATCTTTAAGAATTGAGACAGAAATGAAGCACTAAATTATAGACCAGTGTCACTGACATGTATAGTATACAAAGTCTTGAAAAAGATTATCAGGAGGAGAGTGGTGGAGCACCTGGAGCGGAACAAGATTGTAAACAACAGCCAGCACGGATTCATGGAAGGCAAATCCTGTGTCACAAACCTACTAGAGTTTTATGACAAGGTAACCGAAGTAAGAAATGAGAGGGAGGGGTGGGTTGATTGCATTTTCTTGGACTGCAAGAATGCCTTCGACACAGTTCCTCACAAGAGATTAGTACAGAAGCTAGAGGAACAGGAACGTATAACAGGAAGGGCACTGCAATGGATCAGAGAATACCTAACAGGGAGGCAACAGCGAGTCATGGTCCGTGATGAGGTATCACAGTGGGCACCAGTGACGAGTGGGGTCCCACAGGGGTCAGTCCTGGGATCAGTGCTATTCTTGGTATATGTGAACGACATGACGGAAGGGATAGACTCGGAAGTGTCCCTGTTTGCAGATGACGTGAAGTTAATGAGGAGAATTAAATCAGACGCGGACCAGACAGGTCTACAAAGATACCTGGACAGGCTGGATGAGTGGTCCAGAAACTGGCTCCTAGAATTTAACCTCGCCAAATGCAAAGTCATGAAGATCGGAGGAGATCAAAGAAGACCGCAGATAGAGTATAGGCTAGGTGGCCAAAGGCTGCAAACCTCACTCAAGGAGAAAGACCTAGGAGTGAGTATAATACCGAGCACATCGCCAGAAGCACACATTAACCAGATAACTGCTGCGGCATATGGGCGCTTGACAAACCTGAGAATAGCGTTCCGGTACCTCAGTAAGGAATCTTTCAAGACTTTATACACTGTGTACGTCAGGCCCATACTGGAGTAGGCAGCACCAGTTTGGAACCCACACCGGGTCAAACACGTCAAGAAATTAGAGAAAGTGCAAAGGTTTGCAACAAGGCTAGTTCCAGAGCTAAGGGTAATGTCCTATGAAGAAAGGTTAAGGGAAATCGGTCTGACAACATTGGAGGACAGGAGGGTCAGGGGAGACATGATAACGACATGCAAAATACTGCGTGGAATAGACAAGGTGGACAGAGACAGGATGTTCCAGAGATGGGACACAGAAACAAGGGGTCACAACTGGAAGCTGAAGACTCAGATGAGTCAAAGGGATGTTAGGAAGTATTTCTTCAGTCATAGAGTAGTTAGGAAGTGGAATAGTCTGGCAAGCGATGTAGTGGAGGCAGGAACTATACATAGTTTTAAGACGAGGTATGATAAAGCTCATGGAGCAGGGGGAGAGAGGACCTAGTAGCGGTCGTTGAAGAGGCGGGGCCAGGAGCTGAGTCTCGACCCCTGCAACCACAATTAGGTGAGGACACAGAGACACACAGACACACACACACAAAGACACACACACACACACACACACACACACACACACACACACACACACACACACACACACACACACACACACACACAAAATGACGTAGTGGAGGCAGGAACCATACACAGTTTTAAGACGAGGTTTGATAAAGCTCATGGAGCGGGGAGAGAGAGGGCCTAGTAGCAACCGGTGAAGAGGCGGGGCCAGGAGCTAGGACTCGACCCCTGCAACCACAAATAGGTGAGTACAAATAGGTGAGTACACAGATACCTCAAAGGCAATGGGGCCAGATAACATCTCCCCATGGGTATTGAGAGAGGGAGCAGAGGCGCTATGTGTACCCCTAACAACAATATTCAATACATCTATCGAAACAGGGAGATTGCCTGAGGCATGGAAGACAGCAAATGTAGTCCCAATCTTTAAAAAAGGAGACAGACATGAAGCATTAAACTACAGACCAGTGTCACTGACATGTATAGTATGCAAAATCATGGAGAAGATTATCAGGAGAAGAGTGGTGGAACACCTAGAAAGGAATGATCTCAACAGCAGCCAACATGGTTTCAGGGACGGGAAATCTTGTGTCACAAACCTACTGGAGTTCTATGACATGGTGACAGCAGTAAGACAAGAGAGAGAGGGGTGGGTGGATTGCATATTCTTGGACTGCAAGAAGGCGTTTGACACAGTTCCACACAAGAGATTGGTGCAAAAACTGGAGGACCAAGCAGGGATAACAGGGAAGGCACTACAATGGATCAGGGAATACTTGTCAGGAAGACAGGTGTCAGAGTGGGCACCTGTGACCAGCGGGGTCCCACAGGGGTCAGTCCTAGGACCAGTGCTGTTTCTGGTATTTGTGAACGACATGACGAAAGGAATAGACTCTGAGGTGTCCCTGTTTGCAGATGACGTGAAGTTGATGAGAAGAATTCACTCGATCGAAGACCAGGCAGAGCTACAAAGGGATCTGGACAGGCTGCAGACCTGGTCCAGTAATTGGCTCCTGGAGTTCAATCCCACCAAGTGCAAAGTCATGAAGATTGGGGAAGGGCAAAGAAGACCGCAGACGGAGTACAGTCTAGGGAACCAGAGACTACAAACCTCACTCAAGGAAAAAGATCTTGGGGTGAGTATGACACCAGGCACATCTCCTGAAGCGCACATCAACCAAATAACTGCTGCAGCATATGGGCGCCTAGCAAACCTCAGAACAGCATTCCGACATCTTAATAAGGAATCGTTCAGGACCCTGTACACCGTGTACGTTAGGCCCATATTGGAGTATGCGGCACCAGTTTGGAACCCACACCCAGCCAAGCACGTAAAGAAACTAGAGTAGTCAGTAAGTGGAATAGTTTGGGAAGAGATGTAGTGGAGGCATGATCCATACATAGATTTAAGCAGAGGTATGATAAAGCTCACGGCTCAGGGAGAGTGACCTAGTAGCGATCAGTGAAGAGGCGGGGCCAGGAGCTCGGACTTGACCCCCGCAACCTCAACTAGGTGAGTACACACACACTTAAAAGTGTGTTGCCGAGGAGAACGGAGGTCATTCTGACTATCCTGCGCAGTAAGAGGACATTGGAGCAGTTTTATGATGTGTCCCGAGTGTTGTGTCCCGAAAAAATGGAAGAAAAAATACTATATGGAATACTTCCAGGGGTAAGGATGAAATATTTTATGTAACAAAAAAAGGCACAATACCGTGACTGGAAGGATACACAAATAACCCACACATAGAAGAGAGGAGCTTACGACGACGTTTCGGTCCGACTTGGACCATTTACAAAGTCACACTGGCTCCTCCTCCTCCTTAATTCCCCACTACCACTACCACTACTACTACCACTACTACTACTACTACTACTACTACTACTACTACTACTACTACTACTAGTACTACTACTACTACTACCACCACCACCACCACTACCTCTCCCTGCCTATATATACCCCTCCTGCTCCACTTTTTGTTAGTGTGACTTTGTAAATGGTCCAAGTCGGACCGAAACGTCGTCGTAAGCTCGTCTCTTCTATGTGCGGGTTATTTGTGTAATATTTTATGTAATATGACAAAACAGGGTAACACAACATTAGAGTAGTCCATTGTTTACATCATGGGGTGGGTAGGAGCAGATCTTAGCGTCGGTCCGAAGTTTTATGACTCTCTGACCGCGGGTTCTATTCCCGCCCGTGGTATGGTTTCTTAGAGAGACAGAAAACATATTTTCCATGAAACTGTATCTGACGGATATTCCTCAACGAGCAGACGAAAAAGATTTGGGATGAAAGGATGACTGGCAGTATTGGTATAATAATTTCTTCGTGTAATGGAAATTGCAATGCAACATATTAAAAAGATGAGAACAATATGAAATTGAGATGAGAACAATATGAAATTGAGAAACTCTTAGTAAACAATGAAAATACATCATGGAATGATACCTGGGAAAGAGAAAAGTTCGAAATAGGATAAATGCGGATTACTTAATATATTTACGAAATTATTGATGATGATGGACCAATTAGACAATTCATGAGAGATTCAAGGAAGCCTGAAATTTCCATACAAATGTAAGGAGAGAGGAAGAAAGAAAATTTGAAAAGGAAACAGTAAGCAAGAGCAAGATATAGCAGAATTTATTTTTATCTGGGAGGTATTAAATGGAAAGATTAAAAATATATTTTTACTTCAGTAGATTTTAATCCCAGAGAGACAAGTGAATTAGAAAATATTGAAGTAAAAGAAGAAGTAAAGAAACTTATTAGATGTTGATAAGAAAATAGCATTGGAGATGGGATAGCACATTTGAGTTTAAAGGAATAGAAAAAAGTTATACTACCGACTTTGCTATTTTTTTTAAGATTCCACGACAGGAATACAAATTAACAAACAAACAGATGACTGGTACCACTGTGCCAATATTTGTGAAAGATGACAGGGACGACCCAGGGAAACTATAGGCCAGTTTATTGAAAAAAATATTACCACAGGAAAGTGTATTCAGCACTTAGAGAATAAATAATAACTTACTAACTCGCAAACAATGTAGTTTTCGATCAGTAAATTCACGTGTTTCAAACCTGTTAAATTATTATGATAGAGTGCGGGGAAAATTAAAAAAAAATAATGGATTCGCAGATCGCATTAACTTTGAACTATTGTTATCCTTTAGTAAAATTTTGTCCAATACTGATTGTAAAACGTCAAAATATTGTATAGGAAGGGAAAACAAATAAATTTTTACAATGGATGAGAAACATGTTAGAGAGAAAAATGTTACCGTTTATATGAGGCAAAAATTCTGCATGACGAGATGTCACAAGTAAGATGCCATGAAGAGATGTCACAAGTGAGGTGCCATGAAGAGATGTCACAAGTGAGGTGCCATGAAGAGATGTCACAAGTGAGGTGCCATGAAGAGATGTCACAAGTGAGGTGCCATGAAGAGATGTCACAAGTGAGGTGCCATGAAGAGATGTCACAAGTGAGGTGCCATGAAGAGATGTCACAAGTGAGGTGCCATGAATAGATGTCACAAATGAGGTGCCATAAAGAGATGTCACAAGTGAGGTGTCATGAAGAGATGTCACAAGTGAGGTGCCATGAAGAGATGTCACAAGTGAGGTGCCATGAAGAGATGTCACAAGTGAGGTGCCATGAAGAGAGGTCACAAGTGAGGTGCCATGAAGAGATGTCACAAGTGAGGTGCCATGAAGAGATGTCACAAGTGAGGTCCCACGAAGATATGTCACAAGTGAGGTGCCATGAAGAGATGCCACAAGTGAGGTGCCATGAAGAGATGTCACAAAGGGGTGCCATGAAGAGATGTCACAAGTGAGGTCCGATGAAAAGATGTCACAAATGAGGTGCCATGAAGAGATGTCACAAGTGAGGTGCCATGAATAGATGTCACAAGTGAAGCGCCATGAAGAGATGTCACAAATGAGGTGCCATGAAGAGATGCCACAAGTGAGGTGCCATGAAGAGATGTCACAAGTGAGGTGCCATGAAGAGATGTCACAAGTGAGGTGCCATGAAGAGATGTCACAAGTGAGGTGCCATGAAGAGATGTCACAAGTGAGGTGCCATGAAGAGATGTCACAAGTGAGGTGCCATGAAGAGATGTCACAAGTGAGGTGCCATGAAGAGATGTCACAAGTGAGGTGCCACAAGGTTCTTTTGTTGCCCCAATAATATGTTCATTTAATATAAATTATTTGAGAGGAGTAAAATAACTGAATGAATACGTCTGAAGATGATGCAAGACTTTTATACAAAATAAATCACTGCTAATACCCCAAATCACTGCTACTAGCACAACAAAGCACTGCAACTACTAGCACAACAAAGCACTACAACTACTAGCACAACAATGCAACACAAATAGCACCGCAAAAGTATCACTTCTCACATCACAAATCACTCATACTAGCTACAAAAAATATCACTGCTAACTTGGCAAAGCACCATTTCTTGCAATACCAAACATCAATAACAGCATCACAAATCACCAATTTTAACACCACAAAACAATATTACCAACACTGAAGCAATTGTTAGCTCCGAAAATACCATTACTGGCACTACCAGCATCACTACTAACACCACACACACTACTACTAGCACCAAATAAATATTATTAGCACTCCGAATCTTCGCACCACAAAACACCATTACAAACACCGCTAACTTGCACGACTAACACTAGAAAGCACCACTGGTAGCACCAGAAAACAATAATTCTAGCATCACAAAATACTACTACAAGCATCTCAAAAAAAAAAAAAAACTCTACTTGCTCCAACAAACACCGTCATTTTAGCACCACAAAACACCATTATTAACACCCCAAAATACTTCTATCAGCACCACAGAAGACCACAACTAACGCAACAAAACACAGCTTCTAGCACCCCAAAAAAAAAAATTCTAGCACCACAAAACACCACTATTAGCACTACAAAACATCAATTCATCACTAAAAAAATCACTAAGAGCACTACAAAATGAAACAACACAAAACACCAGTACTAGCACCACAAAACTCCACTACCAGTACCACAAAACACTGCTACTAGCATCATAAAAGACCACAACTAACACCACAAAACACAACTGCTATTACTGCAAAACACCATTACTAGCATTAAAAACGCCGCTTCGAGCGCTGACTACATCACCACAAAACACTTTTAATAGCACCACAAAGCACCACTACTATTACCACAAAAGACCACAAGTTATTTTATTTATTACTCATCGGCCGATTCCTACCAACACAGGGTGGCCCGAAAAAGAAAAACTTTCATCATTCACTCCATCACTGTCTTGCTAGAGGGGTGTTTACATTACAGTTATAAACTGCAACATTAACACCCCTCCTTCAGAGTGCAGACACTGTACTTCCCATCTCCAGGACTCAAGTCCGGCCTGCCGGTTTCCCTGAATCCCGTTATAAATGTTACTTTGCTCACACTCCAACAGCACGTCAAGTATTAAAAACCATTTGTCACCATTCACTCCTATCAAATATGCTCATTCACGCTTGCTGGAAGTCCAAGTTCCTCACTCACAAAACCTCCTTTACCCCCTCCCTCCAACCCTTCCTAGGCCGACCTGTACCCTCACCATCCCTCCACTACAGATTAATTCTGTTTTGTTCCATTCTCTCTACATGTCCGAACCACGTTAACATCCCCTCCACAGCCCTCTGGATAATAGTTTAGGTAATCCTACACCTTCTCATAATTTCCGAACTACGAATTCTCTGCATTATATTTACACCACATATTGCCCTCAGACATGACATCTCCACTGACTCCAGCCTTCTCCTCGTTGCAACATTCATCACCCATGCTTGACACCCATACAAGAGTGTTGGTACAACTATACTCTCATACATTCCTCTTTTTGCTTCCACGGACAAAGTTCTTTGTCCCCACAGACTCCTAGGTGCACCACTCACCCTTTTACTCTCATCAATTCTGTGATTCACCTCATCCTTCATAGACCCATCTGCTGACACATCCACTCCTAAATATATGAATACATTCACCTCCTCCATACTCTCTCCCTCCAATCTGATATCCAATCTTTCATCACCTAATCTTTTTGTTATCCTCATAACCTTACTCTTTCCTGTATTCACTTTTAATTTTCTTCTTTTGCATACCCTACCAAATTCATTCACCAACCTCTGCAACCTCTCTTCAGAATCTCCCTAAAGCACCGTGTCATCAGCAAAGAGCAACTGTGACAACTCCCACTTTGTGTTTGATTCTTTATCTTTTAACTCCACACCTCTTGCACAGACCCTCGCATTCACTTCTCTTACAACCCCATCTATAAATGTATTGAACAACCATTGTGACATCACACATCCTTGTCTAAGGCCTACTTTTACTGGGAAATAACCACACTCTAACCTGAGCTTCACTATCCTCGTAAAAACTCTTCACTGCTTTCAGTAACCTACCTCCTATACCATATACCTGCAACATCTGCCACATTGCCTCCCTATCTACCCTGTCACATGTCTTTTCTAAATCCATAAATGCCACAAAAACCTCTTTAGCCTTATTTAAATGCTGTTCACCTATATGTTTCACTGTAAACACTTGGTCAACACACCCCCTACCTTTCCTAAAGCCTCCTTGTTCATCTGCTATCCTACTATCTGTCTTACTCTTAATTCTTTCAATAATAACTCTACCATACACTTTACCAGGTATACTCAAAAGATTTATTCCCCTGTAATTTTTACACTCTCTTTTATCCCTTTTGCATGCTCTCTACCAATCCCTAGGTACCTTACCCTCTTCCATACATTTATTAAATAATAGCACCAACCACTACAAAACTATATCCCCCTCCTGCTTTTAACATTTCTATCTTTATCCCATCAATCCTAGCTGCCTTACCCCATTTTATTTTACCCACTGCCTCACGAACATTCCCCACACTAACAACTGGCTCTTCCTCACTCCTACAAGATGCTATTCCTTCTTGCACTATACACGAAATCACAGCTTCCCTATCTTCATCAACATTTAACAATTCCTCAAAATATTCCCTACATCTTCCCAATACCTCTAACTCTCCATTTAATAACTCTCCTCTCCTATTTTTAACTGTCAAATCCATTTGTTCCCTAGGCTTCCTCACTTATTAATCTCACTCCAAAACTTTTTCTTATTTTCAACAAAATTTGCTGATAACATCTCACCCACTCTATCATTTGCTCTCTTTTTACAGTGTTTCACCACTCTCTTAACCTCTCTTTTCCTCTCTGTATACTCTTCCTTCCTTGTATCACTTCTACTTTGTAAAAACCTCTCATATTTTAACTTTTTCTCCCTTTATATCATTCCACCAATCGCTCTTCTTCCCTCCTGCACCCACTTTCCTGTAACCACAAACTTCTGTTGAACACTCTAACACTACATTTTTAAACCTACCCCATACACTTTCGACCCCATTGCCTATATTCTCACTAACCCATCTATCCTCCAATAGTTGTTTATATCTTACCTTAACTGCCTCCTCTTTTAGTTTATACACCTTCACCTCTCTCTTACTTGCTGCTTCAATTTTCCTTGCATCCCATCTACCGTTTACTCTCACTGTAACTAAAACTAGAAAGTGATCTGATATATGTGTGGCCCCTCTATAAACATGTACATCCTGAAGTCTAATCAACAGTCTTTTATCTACCAATACATAATCCAACAAACTACTGTCATTACGCCCTACAACATATTTTGTATACTTATTTATCTTCTTTTTCTTAAAATACGTATTACTTATAGCTAAACCCCTTTCTATACAAAGTTCAATCAAAGGGCTCCCATTATCATTTACACCTGGCACCCCAAACTTACCTACCACACCCTCTCTAAAAGTTTCTCCTACTTTAGCATTCAGGTCCCCTACCACAATTACTCTCTCACTTGGTTCAAAGGCTCCTATACAGTCGCTTAACATCTCCCAAAATCTCTCTCTCTCTTCTCTACATTCCTCTCTTCTCTAGGTGCATACACGCTTATTATGACCCACTTTTCACATCCGACCCTTATTTTAATCCACATAATCCTTGAATTTACACATTTATATTCTCTCTTCTCCTTACATAACTAATCCTTCAACATTATTGCTACCCCTTCCTTAGCTCTAACTCTCTCAGATACTCCTGACTTAATCCCATTTATTTCTCCCAACTGAAACTCGCCTACCCCCTTCAGCTTTGTTTCGCTTAGGGTCAGGACATCCAGCTTCTTTTCATTCATAACATCAGCAATCATCTCTTTCTTATCATCCGCACTACATCCACGCACATTCAAGCATCACAGTTTTATAAAGTTTTTTCTTCTTCTGATTGTTTTACATGATGGTAGGATTGCTGGTGTCTCTCTTCTGTCTCATAAACACGCTGGGTAACAGATATATCTTGCTACTTCGACTTAAACTTAGGTCACACTACACAGGCATGCACATGCATATATATATATATATATATATATATATATATATATATATATATATATATATATATATATATATATATATATATATATATATATATATATATATATATATATATATATATATGTAGGGTTTCTCCTCTTTTTCCTAATAGCTCTTGTTTTTTTTCTCTCCCTCTATTATCCATGGGGAAGTGGAAAAGAATCTTTCCTCCGTAAGCCATGCGTGCCGTATAAGTTGACTAAAATGCCGGGAGCAATGGGCTAGTAACCCCTTCTCCTGTACACTTTTACTAAAAATCAGAAGACCACAAGCAGCACTACAAAATACACTGCTAACACCACAAATGAACACATCACAAAACATCACTACTAACACCGCATAACAACACTACTAGCACCACCACACATCACTACTAACACCACATAACACCATTACTAGCACCACAAAACATCACTACTAACACCAGAAAACACCACTACTAGCACCACAAACCATCACTACTAACACCACATAACACCACTACTAGCACCACCAAACATCACTACTAACACCTCAAAACACCACTACTAGCACCACACAACATCACTACTAACACCACAAAACACCACTACTACCAACACAAAACATCACTACTAACACCACAAAACATCATTACTAACACCACAAAACATCACTACTAAAATCCGCATAATACCATTAATAGCACCACAAAACATCACTACTAACACAAAACATAACTACTAACACCAAGAAACATCACTGCTAACACCACATAGCACCACTACTAGCACCACAAAACATCACTAATAACACCACAAAACACCACTACTAGCACCAAAAAACATCACTACTAACACCACAAAACACCACAACTAACACCACAAAAATCACTACTAACACCGCATACCACTACTAGCACCACCAAACATCACTACTAACACCACATAACACAACTATTAGTACCACAAAATATCATTCTTAACATCACAAAACATCACTACTAACACCACATAACACCACTACTAACACCACAAAACATCACTACTAACACCACAAAACATCACTGCTAACACCACAAAACATAACTACTAACACCTCATAACACCACTACTAGCACCACAAAACATCACTACTAACACCGCATAACACCATTACTAGCACCACAAAACATCACTACTAACACCACATAGCACCACTACTAGCACCACAAAACATCACTACTAACACCGGATAACACCACTTCTAGCACCACAGAACATCACTACTAACACGGCATAACACCACTACTAGCACCACAAAACATCACTACTAGCACCACAAAACATCACTACTAACACTACATAACATCACTACTAGCACCACAAAACATCACTACTAACACTACATAACATCACTACTAGCACCACAAAACATCACTACTAACACTACATAACATCACTACTAGCACCACAAAACATCACTACTAACACCGCATAACACCACTTCTTGCACCACAGAACATCACTACTAACACCACATAACACCACTACTAGCACCACAAAACATTACTACTAACACCGCATAACACCACTTCTAGCACCACAAAACATCACTACTACACCACAAAATAGCACTACTAGCACCACATAACACCACTACTAACACCACAAAACATTACTACTAACACCACAAAACATCACTAATAACAACACATAACAACACTACTAACACCTCAAAACACAACTACTAACACCACAAAACATCACTACTAACACCACAAAACGTCACTAACACCACAAAACATCACTATTAACACCACAAAACATCACTACTAACACCACAAAACATCACTACTAACACCACAAAATATCACTACTAACACCACAAAACATAACTACTAACACCTCATAACACCACTACTGGCACCACAAAACATCACTACTAACACCGCATAACACCACTTCTAGCACCACAAAACATCACTACTAACACCACATAACACCACAACTAGCACCACAAAACATCACTACTAACACGACAAAACGTCACTAACACCACAAAACATCACTACTAACACCACAAAACGTCACGTACACCACAAAACATTACTACAAACACCACAAAACGTCACT
>NC_091312.1:46511885-46729385 GCF_038502225.1 Cherax quadricarinatus
ATTAGTAACATATTATTATCTGATCTGAAAAAAATGATGTTTCTTTAAACAATCTTGTCCAGTGGATAAAAAAAAATGATACCTTCAGATACAACAATAAACTTATTCGTTATACTAGTCTCCACGACAAGAAATAATCACCACCTCACTATTATCCTGCATACATATTAATCAGAAACATTACAAGAACATTACAAGAACATTACAAGAACATTACAAGAACATTACAAGAACATTACGCTTTCACATGTGGTCACCAGTAACTTTAACCACTACTGTTTCAAGCAGTGGTTCCTAACCTTTTTCTGGCAGCGACCTAAAATCCTGTCGAGAATCTACATGGCGACCCATGTGTTCATAACCTTAATTCACAACATAAGAGAAAAAAATATTTTGGTCTTAAAAATATAAAGGCAAAAACGAAAGGCAAATGGCAATATTTTTTAAGCTTATTAATAAGCAGAAATCATAAGGAATATCTGTACGAAATATTACACTAACAATAATAACAACAACAATAATAATAATAATAATAATAATAATAATAATAATAATAATAATAATAATAATAATAATAATAATAATAATTATTATTATTATTATTATAATAATAATAATAATAATAATAATAATAATAATAATAATAATAATAATAATAATAATAATAATAATAATAATAATAATAATCTTACAGCTCCTTAGCGACCCAGTTTAGGGTGGCGACCTAGGAGTCAAGAACCACTGATATAAAGCTTATAACAACTAATGCTTCTTGCCACCGATAATAATGAAAGAGTATCACCGTCTGTAGTGGTTAAAACACATCTCATACTCTACTTAAAACTAGCACCACCGTTACCACATCTGGCCGCAGCAACTGCTACCTCACACTGCCAATAAACAACCAGCACCGCTTCTTCTAGCCTCAACCACAACCATTTCTATAACTAAAACCACCATTACCATCACTGCCTCTGACCACACCATTGGCCATATCTCTTCCATAAAAATCCATCACCATATCTAAGTTTAAGTAATAACTAAAACCAGCATAACTCTCTCTAGCAACAATCAACACCATCTCTGCCAAACAATCAACACCATCTCTGCCAACAATCACCAACATTGGCAGAAATCGTCTCAACAATTATCGTCATATACGAAGGGTAACTTAACGGATGTGTCACGCCCAAATCTTGCCTGGCTGCTCACAGCAGAGAACCTTCCCCACCTGATGCTTCACACAGCAGAGAACCTTCCCCACCTGATGCTTCACACAGCAGAGAACCTTCCCTACCTGATGCTTCACACAGCAGATAACCTTCCCCACCTGATGATTCACACAGCAGATAACCTTCCCTACCTGATGCTTCACACAGCAGAGAACCTTCCGTACCTGATGCTTCACACAGCAGATAACCTTCCCTACCTGACGCTTCACACAGCAGAGAGCCTTCCCCAATTGATGATTCACACAGCAGATAACCTTCCCTACCTGATGCTTCACACAGCAGAGAACCTTCCCTACCTGATGCTTCACATAGCAGAGAACCTTCCCTACCTGATGCTTCACACAGCAGAGAACCTTCCCTACCTGATGCTTCACACAGCAGAGAACCTTCCCTACCTGATGCTTCACATAGCAGATAATCTTCCCGACCTGACGCTTCACACAGCAGATAACCTTCCCTACCTGATGCTTCACACAGCAGATAACCTTCCCTACCTGATGCTTCACACAGCAGAGAACCTTCCCTACCTGATGCTTCACACAGCAAAGAACCTTCCCTACCTGATGCTTCACACAACAGAGAACCTTCCCTACCTGATGCTTCACACAGCAGATAACCTTCCCTACCTGACGCTTCACACAGCAGAGAACCTTCCCCAATTGATGATTCACACAGCAGAGAACCTTCCCCACCTGATGCTTCACACAGCAGAGAACCTCTCCCACCCGATGTTTCTCATAGCGGAGGATCTCCACCACCTGATGCTTCACACAGCACCTCCACCACCTGATGCCTAACATAGGAGAAAGCTTCCTCCCAGCTGTTGTTTCACAAGGCGAAAACGCCGCACCTACCCGTTGCTTCATACAGAAGAGTAAGTTGTGCCGCCTGAACAGCTAGTTTATTGTGCACCAACAGCTCATCCCGTCAGTGACAGCACAATAAAAAAAAAACAGGATTACAGTGGTCACAATGAGATTTTATCAGACCACACTGAGCATTGTTAAATCACTAGAAAAAAATGGTCATTTCATATTTAACAATTACTTCATTTTGTTATTGTATATAATTCAATGTGAAATACAATCTTTAAAAATATCCTATTACCACTAAAAAGTATTGTTCATAATTGTTGTGCAATCTCCTCTACAAAAATAATTAATTCATCTAATCCAGGAGTCTCCAAAAGTTTCACTTCGAGGGCCACATCGTATATTTTGCACATGGTCGCCGGCCAAAGAAATAAATCAGTCTTATAAATATAAACGAGTGAATAAAATTTAAATGAGTGAATGTTATATTTGGATCCTTTTTGTAATATGATTCAGAACAAAAGAGAAATGTGGCAATTACGAAGACCCTCATACCGTGCTTACACTTAAAAATGATATATAATGAGTAAAAATGTCAAACATAAGTCAGTACTCTGATAGTTCAATCAGTTACTGAACTGCAGATGAGAAAAGCTGACACAAGATTAATGGGAATGATGGAACTGGTTTTTCATTTTCAAAATATTGCTGAACTAAGGTTTCAGACTTGATGAGCTAATTATTAGAATGAGCTTCAAATGCTCATCAGATAAATTTGTTCGATGTTTGGACTTGACATACTTCATTTTTGAAAATGTTTTTTCACAGAGGAACGTTGTACCAAAAACTGAAACGAATCCACAAGCAAATCGCTTCCAACTTGGAAACTGTTTGGGCTATAAAAAATTATAAATTTAGATCAGATTTCCTTCTTTATACTTTTCTTTCAGTATGTCATCAGATTGGAGATCAATAATTTTCATTTGCAACTTGAGAGTGTTTCAATGCTGCAATCAAATGGATTTTGAAACAGCTTTATTTCATCTGTTTTTTCATCAAGATCAGAAAATCTTTTCTGAAATTGTTTTTGCAAATCATTAGTTATTTCTATTGCAAATAAAGAAGGAAATTCTGCTTCAATTTCCCCTGTCCTTCAAATAGCATCAGTTTTGCTCTGAATGCCTTAACATACGTGAAGAGATCACAGATCTAGTTTGTCTGACCTTGCAACTTCAGATTCAGTTGATTCATATGGCTTGTCATGTCTCCCAGTTAACGTTTCATGAAAGTGGTTCGGGACGATTCTTCTCTATGAGAAATTGATCAATTTTCTTTCTGATCTGAAAGAACAGTGAGAAAACCTTTCTACAACTAAGCTATCGAACAGTTTGTTTTAGAAAATCCCGAAACTGGCGATGATTAAGCCTGTAAGATCGAATGAAAAATGCTGTTGAAACAACAGGTTCTAGAACGCGACATTTCCCCATATTTACCGCACAATTCTTACTGATGAATAACGCAATGCTGAAACATTGGCTTTAAGAATCCACCATCCTCACAAACATTTGTGATTTTGTCCAACCAAATCTTTCTTCACCCCAGACATGTTCTTACCTCCATCATTTATCATGCATTGCAGTTTACTCCACTCCAGGTTATATTATAATACAGTTTTTTGCAATTCTTTGAAGATGTCTTCTCCAGTTCCTGTGCTGTTCATACTATGCATTGATGCTAATTCCTGTTTGACATTAAATTCATTGTCGACACCAGGGATTAATATTAGGAGTTGTGATGTGTCACTCATATCATTCGATTCATAAATAGCGAGAGAATAAAACTGAAAATTTCGTGATTTGTCTGCAGTTTGATGAGATATATTGCTTCCTATATCCAAGACTGAGGATGTTGAACAGATTTACTTTTTCTGGGCATAACTCTTCCACTGCTTCCATCACACACTTTTTGATCAGATCTCCATCGGTGAATGGCTTTCCTCTTTTAGCTAACGTAAAAGCTACTTTATCACTGGCTCTAGTTAAAGCTTCTTTTCCGTTCTCTTCTGCGTAAAAAAAAACCTTATTGAGAAAGCAAACTGCGTTGCATTGACTCAATTTTTTTTGAATGTTGTGTTCCTGTGAACTGTCAATAACTTGGTTTATGTTTGGCCTCATATTGCGGACGTACATTGTACTCCTTCAAAACTGCAACAGTTACGTGATATACGACACACAATTTGAACAAATTTTGATATGTAAATTGTTACAAGCAACAAAATCCTTATCTTTAGGCGACCGAAGTGACTGAAAATGAGGGTTAATTAGTTTTACTATTCACAAATATTTCAAGTTGCTGCGGCCGCATAAAAATCTTGTGGTGGTCGCAGTATGGAGACACCTGATCTAGTCGATGCAGAATGAAGATACAAATTCAATATTTCAGATATCTTATCATTAATAATGAGGGTTTTTGGCATATCCTGTAAAGTTAGTATGATTGAGTCTCTGAAAGGATGGATGTTCGAACACTAATGTACTGTATAATGCTCCTTTGCCAGCCTATTGCTTCACAGAGGAGAGAACCTTTCCCACCCGTTGCTTCACACTAGAGAACCCTTCCCATTCGTTGCTTCATGCAGAAGGGAACTTATACCAATCTGTTGTTTCATACATGAGTAAAACTTAACACACACCTGCTGATTGACGTATGAGAGAACTGCCCACCAATTGATTCTAACAGGTTAGAACCCCAACTACCCACCCGTTACTTCGCACAGGACACAACCTCTTCCCATTCCATGCACCCTTTGCTTAAAGCAAAGGGTGCATGGAATGGGATGGAAACGGATGTGTGATATACCCCAAATAAAATGTAACATACTCTTAGCAAGCCACACACTGCCATACCAAAAAGAACCTTCACCCACCTGTTGTTACACGCATGAGAGAACCTCCACCAATCCCTTGCTTCATTCAGGAGAGAACACCCGCTATCCATAGCTTCATACAGGAGAGAACCTCCACAGACCTATTGCTTCATACAGGTACGAACCTCCACATTCTCGTTCCATCACAGAGGAAAGAACTTCCACCCACCTTTTCGTTTCATGCAAGAAAGAACTTCCACTAACTCTTTGTTTCATACAGGAGAGAACTTACACATAGGAAAGAACCTGCACCAACTTGGTGCTTGACACAGGAGAAAACCTCCACAAGAAGCAAGTGAGAATTTCCACCCACCAGCTCCTTCACAAAGAAGAGGAACCCACCCACTAACCATACCCCCGGCCGGGATTGAACCCGCGGTCATAGAGTCTCAAAACTCCAGACCGTCGCGTTAGCCACTAGACCAGCTAGCCACAATAAGATTCATCCAACTAGGTATATTTCTACACCATAGGAAGGTTAGCACAGGCACCTCTGTGACCACAAATGCAAGTTTTTACAGACGAATCTCCAGCTAGCGTGGCCGTGACGAACTCTAGCTTAAGTCCCTTCACTGCCGTCAACATGACTCAAGAAATCGTAATGACACGATTGCAAACAAACCATACCCCCGGCCGGGATTGAACCCGCGGTCATAGTCTCAAAACTCCAGCCACCCCACCCACTCGTTGCTTCACACAGGAGAGAACCTGCACCCACGCGTTGCTTAACACAGCAGTGAACCTATACCCACCCATTTAACACACAGCAGTGAACCTGCGCCTATACGTTGGTTCACATAGAAGAGAACCTTCATCCACCCGTTGTTTCACACAGCAGTGAACCTGCGCCCACCCGTAGCCTCACATAGGAGAGAAACTACACCCACCCGTTGTTTCACACAGCAGTGACCCTGCGCCCACCCGTTGCTTCACACAGGCGAGAACCTACACCCACCCAGTGTTTCACACAGCAGTGAACCTGCGCCCACCCGTTGCTTCACACAGGAAAGAACCTGCACCCACCCATTGCTTCACACAGCAGTGAACCACCGCCCTCCCGATGCTTCTCACAAGAGAGAACCTGCGCCCACCCGTTGCTTCACACAGGAAAGAACCTGCACCCACACTTTGTTTCACACACCAGTGAACCTGCGCCCTCCCGTTGCTTCTCACAAGAGAGAACCTGCGCCCTCCCGTTGCTTCTCACAAGAGAGAACCTGCGCCAACCCGTTGCTTCGCACAAAAGAGAACCTGTGCCCACCTGTTGCTTCACACAGGAGAGAACCTACACCCACCTGTTGCTTCACACAGCAGTGAACCTACACCCACCCATTGCTTCACACACCACTCCCCTCAAGGAAGGTTCTTTGATGTTGGAGAGGGGCTCTTGATTTAGGGAATTGGATCTGTCCTCCAGTTCCCCGAATTAAGCCTGAATGCCTTCCACATCCCCCCAGGCGCTGTATAATCCTCCGGGTTTAGCGCTTCCCCTTGATTATAATAATAATAATAATAATTCACACACCAGTGAACCTACACCCACCCGTTGCTTCACACACCAGTGAACCTACACCCACCCGTTGCTTCACACACCAGTGAACCTACACCCACCCGTTGCTTCACACACCAGTGAACCTACACCCACCCATTGCTTCACACAAGAGTGAACCTACATCCACCCATTGCTTCACACATCAGTGAACCTACACCTACCCATTGCTTCACACACCAGTGAACCTACACCCACCCATTTCTTCACACACCAGTGAACCTGCACCCACCCGTTGCTTCACACACAAGTGAACTTACACCCACCCGTTGCTTCACACACCAGTGAACCTACACCCACCCATTGCTTCCCACACCAGTGAACCTACACCCACCCATTGCGCCCTCCCGTTGCTTCTCACAAGAGAGAACCTGCGCCCACCCGTTGCTTCGCACAAAAGAGAACCTGTGCCCACCTGTTGCTTCACACAGGAGAGAACCTACACCCACCTGTTGCTTCACACAGCAGTGAACCTACACCCACCCATTGCTTCACACACCAGTGAACATACACCCACCCATTGCTTCACACATCAGTGAACGTACACCCACCCGTTGCTTCACACAGCAGTGAACCTACACCCACCCATTGCTTCACACACCAGTGAACCTACACCCACCCGTTGCTTCACAAACCAGTGAACTTACGCCAACCCATTGCTTCACACACCAGTGAACCTACACCCACCCATTGCTTCACACAAGAGTGAACCTACACCCACCCATTGCTTCACACATCAGTGAACCTACACCTACCCATTGCTTCACACACCAGTGAACCTACACCCACCCATTGCTTCACACACCAGTGAACCTGCACCCACCCATTGCTTCACACAAGAACTTACACCCACCCGTGAACCTACACCCACCCATTGCTTCATTACACCCACCCATTGCTTCACTTCACACACCAGTGAACCTCCACCCACCCATTGCTTCCCACACCAGTGAACCTTCACCCACCCGTTGCTTCACACACCAGTGAACCTACACCCACCCGTTGCTTCACACACCAGTGAACCTTCACAAACCCATTGTTTCAAGCACCAGTGAACCTACACCCACCCGTTGCTTCACACACCAGTGAACCTACACCCATCTATTGCTTCACACACCAGTGAACCTACACCCACCCGTTGCTTCAAACACCAGTGAACCTGAACCCACCCGTTGCTTCACACATCAGTGAACCTACACCCACCCGTTGCTTCACACAGGAGAGAACCTACACCCACCAGTTGCTTCACACAGGAGAGAACCTACACCCACCCATTGCTTCACACAGGAGAGAACCTACACCGACCCGTTGCTTCACACAGGAGAGAACCTATACCCACCTGTTGCTTCACACAGGAGAGAACCTACGCCCACCCGTTGCTTCACACAGGAGAGAACCTACTCCCACCCGTTGTTTCACACAGCAGTGACCCTGCGCCCACCCGTTGCTTCACGCAGGCGAGAACCTACACCCACCCAGTGTTTCACACAGCAGTGAACCTGTGCCCACCCGTTGCTTCACACAGGAAAGAACCTGCACCCACCCGTTGTTTCACACACCAGTGAACCTACACCCACCCATTGCTTCACACACCAGTGAACCTACACCCACCCATTCCTTCACACACCAGTGAACCTACATCCACACGTTGCTTCACAAACCAGTGAACCTACGCCAACCCATTGCTTCACACACCAGTGAACCTACACCCACCCGTTGCTTCTCACAAGAGAAAACCTGCGCCCTTCCGTTGCTTCGTACAAAAGAGAACCTGTGCCCACCTGTTGCTTCACACAGGAGAGAACCTACACCCACCTGTTGCTTCACACAGCAGTGAACCTACACCCACCCATTGCTTCACACACCAGTGAACCTACACCCACCCATTCCTTCACACACCAGTGAACCTACATCCACCCGTTGCTTCACAAACCAGTGAACCTACGCCAACCCATTGCTTCACACACCAGTGAACCTACACCCACCCATTGCTTCACACACCAGTGAACCTACACCCACCCATTGCTTCACACACCAGTGAACCTACACCCACCCGTTGCTTCACACACCAGTGAACCTACACCCACCCGTTGCTTCACACAGAAGAGAACCTACACCCACCCGTTGCTTCACACAGGAGAGAACCTACACCCACCCGTTGCTTCACACAGGAGAGAACCTACACCCACCTGTTGCTTCACACAGGAGAGAACCTACACCCACCCATTGCTTCACACAGGGGAAAACCTACGCCCACCCGTTGCTTCACACAGGAGAGAACATACTCCCGCCCGTTGCTTCACACAGGAAAGAACATACACCCACCCGTTGCTTCACACAGGAGAGAACCTGCGCCCACCCTTTGCTTCACACAGGAAAGAACCTGCACCCACCCGTTGTTTCACACACCAGTGAAAATGGGCCCTCCCGTTGCTTCTCACAAGAGAGAACCTGCGCCCACCCGTTGCTTCGCACGAAAGAGAACCTGCGCCCACCTGTTACTTTACACACCAGTGAACCTACACCCACCCGTTGCTTCACACAGGAGAGAACCTTCACCCACCCGTTGCTTCACCCACCAGTGAACCTTCACCCTCTCGTTGTTTCAAACACCAGTGAACCTACACCCACCCGTTGCTTCACACACCAGTGAACCTACACCCACCCGTTGCTTCACACACCAGTGAACTTTCACCCGCCCGGTGCTTCAAACAGGAGTGAACCTAGACACTCACGTTGCTTCACACACTCCAGTGAACCTACACCCAACCGTTGCTTCACACACCAGCGAAACTACACCCACCCGTTGCTTCATACAGGAGAGAACCTACACCCACCCGTTGCTTCACACACCAGTGAACCTACACCCACCCGTTGCTTCACACACCAGTGAACCTACACTACCCGTTGCTTCACACAGGAGAGAACCTACACCCACCCGTTGCTTCACACAGGAGAGAACCTACACCGAATCGTTGCTTCACACACCTGAACCTACACCAACCCGTTGCTTCACACAGGAGAGTACCTACACCCACCCGTTGCTTCACACAGCAGTGAACCTGCGCCATCCCGTTGATTCTCACAAGAGAGAACCTGCGCCCACCCGTTGCTTCACACACCAGTGAAAATGGGCCCTCCCGTTGCTTCTCACAAGAGAGAACCTGCGCCCACCCGTTGCTTCGCACGAAAGAGAACCTGCGCCCACCTGTTACTTTACACACCAGTGAAACTACACCCACCCGTTGCTTCACACAGGAGAGAACCTACACCCATCCGTTGCTTCACACACCAGTGAACCTTCACCCTCCCGTTGTTTCAAACACCAGTGAACCTACACGCACCCGTTGCTTCACACACCAGTGAACCTACACCCACCCGTTGCTTCACACACCAGTGAACCTTCACCCGCCCGTTGCTTCAAACAGGAGTGAACCTAGACACGTTGCTTCACACAATCCAGTGAACCTACACCTAACGGTTGCTTCACACACCAGCGAAACTACACCCACCCGTTGCTTCACACAGGAGAGAACCTACACCCACCCGTTGCTTCACACACCAGTGAACCTACACCCACCCGTTGCTTCACACACCAGTGAACCTACACTACCCGTTGCTTCACACAGGAGAGAACCTACACCCACCCGTTGCTTCACACAGGAGAGAACCTACACCCAATCGTTGCTTCACACACCTGAACCTACACCCACCCGTTGCTTCACACAGGAGAGTACCTACACCTACCCGTTGCTTCACACAGGAGAGAACCTACACCCACCCGTTGCTTCACACAGGAGAGAACCTACTCCCACCCGTTGCTTCACACAGGAAAGAACCTACACCCACCCGTTGCTTCACACAGCAGTGAACCTGCGCCCTCCCGTTGATTCTCACAAGAGAGAACCTGCGCCCACCCGTTGCTTCACACAGGAAAGAACCTGCACCCACCCGTTGTTTCACACACCAGTGAACCTGGGCCCTACCGTTGCTTCTCAGAAGAGAAAACCTGCGCCCACCCGTTGCTTCGCACTAAAGAGAACCTGCGCCCACCTGTTACTTTACACACCAGTGAACCTACACCCACATATTGCTTCACACACCAGTGAGCCTACATCCACCCGTTGCTTCACACATGAGAGAACCTACACCCACCAGTTGCTTCACACACCAGTGAACCTTCACCCACCCGTTGCTTCACACACCAGTGAGCCTACACCCACCCGTTGCTTCACACATGAGAGAACCTACACCCACCAGTTGCTTCACACACCAGTGAACTTACACCCACCCGTTGCTTCACACACCAGTGAACCTACACCCTCCCGTTGCTTCACACACCAGTGAACCTTCACCCGCCCGTTGCTTCAAACAGAAGTGAACCTACACCCTCACGTTGCTCCACAAACACCAGTGAACCTACACCCACCCGTTGCTTCACAAACCAGTGAACCTACACCCACCCGCTGCTTCACACAGGAGAGAAACTACACCCACCCGTTGCTTCACACACCAGTGAACCTACACCCACCCGTTGCTTCACACACCAGTGAACCTACACCCACCCGTTGCTTCACACAGGAGAGAACCTACACCCACCCGTTGCTTCACACAGCAGAGAACCTACACCCAATCGTTGCTTAACACACCTGAACCTACACCCACCCGTTGCTTCACACAGGAGAGAACCTACACCCACCCGTTGCTTCACACTCCAGTGAACCTTCACCCACCCGTTGCTTCAAACACCAGTGAACCTACACCCACCCGTTGCTTCACACAGCAGAGAACCTACACCCAATCGTTGCTTAACACACCTGAACCTACACCCACCCGTTGCTTCACACAGGAGAGATCCTACACCCACTCGTTGCTTCACACACCAGTGAACCTACACCCACCCGTTGCTTCACACAGGAGAGAACCTACACGCACCCGTTGCTTCACACACCAGTGAACCTACACCCACTCGCTGCTTCACTCACCAGTGAACCTACACCCACCCGCTGCTTCACTCACCAGTGAACCTACACCCACTCGCTGCTTCACTCACCAGTGAACCTACACCCACCCGTTGCTTCACACACGAGTGAACCTACACCCACTCGCTGCTTCACTCACCAGTGAACCTACACCCACCCGTTGCTTCACACACGAGTGAACCTACACCCACCCGTTGCTTCACACAGGAGAGAACATACATCCACCCGCTGCTTCACACACCAGTGAACCTACACCCACCCGCTGCTTCACACACCAGCGAACCTACACCCACCCGTTGCTTCACACAGGAGAGAACCTACACCCACTCGTTGCTTCACACACCAGTGAACCTACACCCACCCGTTGCTTCACACAGGAGAGAACCTACACCCACTCGTTGCTTCACACACCAGTGAACCTACACCCACCCGTTGCTTCACACAGGAGAGAACCTACACCCACTCGTTGCTTCACACACCAGTGAACCTACACCCACCCGCTGCTTCACACAGGAGAGAACCAAACCTGGGCTTCACAGAGATGCATGTTGTTATATACTGTGTACATCCACTGATGTTGTTATATACTGTGTACATCCACTGATGTTGTTATATACTGTGTACATCCACTGATGTTGTTATATACTGTGTACATCCACTGATGTTGTTATATACTGTGTACATCCACTGATGTTGTTATATACTGTGTACATCCACTGATGTTGTTATATACTGTGTACATCCACTGATGTTGTTATATACTGTGTATCCACTGATGTTTTTATATGCTGTGTACATCCACTGATGTTTTTATATGCTGTGTACATCCACTGATGTTATATATTGTGTATCCACTAATGTTGTTGTATGCTGTGTACATCCACTGATGTTGTTATATGCTGTGTACATCCACTGATGTTGTTATATACTGTGTATCCACTGATGTTGTTATATGCTGTGTTCATCCACTGATGTTGTTATATACTGTGTACATCCACTGATGTTGTTATATGCTGTGTACATCCACTGATGTTGTTATATACTGTGTATCCACTGATGTTGTTATATACTGTGTACATCCACTGATGTTGTTATATACTGTGTACATCCACTGATGTTGTTATATACTGTGTACATCCACTGATGTTGTTATATACTGTGTACATCCACTGATGTTGTTATATGCTGTGTACATCCACTGATGTTGTTATATACTGTGTACATCCACTGATGTTGTTATATACTGTGTACATCCACTGATGTTGTTATATGCTGTGTACATCCACTGATGTTGTTATATACTGTGTATCCACTGATGTTGTTATATGCTGTGTTCATCCACTGATGTTATATGCTGCGTGCATCCACTTATGTTGTTATATACTGTGTACATTCACTGATGTTGTTATATGCTGTGTACATCCACTGATGTTGTTATATGCTGTGTACATCCACTGATGTTGTTATATGCTGCGTGCATCCACTTATGTTGTTATATACTGTGCACATTCACTGATGTTGTTATATGCTGTGTACATCCACTGATGTTGTTATATACTATACATCCACCGATGGTGTCATATACTGTTTACATCCACTGATGTTGTTATATACTGTGTACATCCACTGATGTTATATACTGCGTACATCCACTGATGTTATATACTGTGTACATCCACTGATGTTGTTATATACTGTGTACATCCACTGATGTTGTTATATACTGTGAACATCCACTGATGTTGTTATATACTGTGTACATCCACTGATGTTGTTATATACTGTGTACATCCACTGATGTTGTTATATACTGTGTACATCCACTGATGTTGTTATATACTATACATCCACTGGTGGTGTCATATACTGCTTACATCCACTGATGTTGTTATATACTGTCTACATCCACTGATGTTATATACTTTGTACACCCACTGATGCTGTTACATATTGTGTACCTCCACTGATGTTATATACTGTGTACATCCACTGATGTTATATACTGTGTACATCCACTGATGTTATATACTGTGTACATCCACTAACATAACTGTAGTCTGGCACTCCTCCTGCATGAAGAGACGAGAAGAACGTTAGAATCTTTTATTGAATACCTCTGAGAAGTAGGACGTTCATCCGTTGTGTACTTTACTGTATTCTCTGCTGAGAACGTTACGTTTTATGTTCCATGCTGAGAACGTCACATCACACACCCACCCACACAGACACACAGACACACAGACACACACACACACGCACACACACACACACACACACACACACACACACACACACACACACACACACACACACACACACACACACACACACACACACACACACACACACAGAGGGGTGGGTGGATTGCATTTTCTTGGACTGCAAGAAGGCGTTTGACACAGTTCCACTCAAGAGATTGGTGCAAAAACTGGAGGACCAAGCAGGGATAACAGGGAAGGCACTACAATGGATCAGGGAATACTTGTCAGGAAGACAGCAGCGAGTCATGGTACGTGGCGAGGTGTCAGAGTGTGCACCTGTGACCAGCGGGGTCCCACAGGGGTCAGTCCTAGGACCAGTGCTGTTTCTGGTATTTGTGAACGACATGACGGAAGGAATAGACTCTGAGGTGTCCCTGTTTGCGGATGACGTGAAGTTGATGAGAAGAATTCACTCGATCGAAGACCAGGCAGAACTACAAAGGGATCTGCAGACCTGGTCCAGCAATTGGCTCCTGGAGTTCAATCCCACCAAGTGCAAAGTCATGAAGATTGGGGAAGGGCAAAGAATAGGGCAGACGGAGTACAGTCTAGGGGGCCAGAGACTACAAACCTCACTCAAGGAAAAAGATCTTCGGGTGAGTATAACACCAGGCACATCTCGTGAAGCGCACATCAACCAAATAACTGCTGCAGCATATGGGCGCCTAGCAAACCTCAGAACAGCATTCCGACATCTTAATAAGGAATCATTCAGGTCCCTGTACACCGTGTACGTCAGGCCCATATTGGAGCGTGCGGCACCAGTTTGGAACCCACACCTAGCCAAGCACGTAAAGAAACTAGAGAAAGTGCAAAGGTTTGCAACAAGACTAGTCCCAGAGCTAAGAGGTATGTCCTACGAGGAGAGGTTAAGGGAAATCAACCTGACGACACTGGAGGACAGGAGAGATAGGGGGGACATGATAACGACATACAAAATACTGAGAGGAATTGACAAGGTGGACAAAGACAGGATGTTCCAGAGATTGGACACAGTAACAAGGGGACACAGTTGGAAGCTGAAGACACAGATGAATCACAGGGATGTTAGGAAGTATTTCTTCAGCCACAGAGTAGTCAGTAAGTGGAATAGTTTGGGAAGCGATGTAGTGGAGGCAGGATCCATACATAGCTTTAAGCAGAGGTATGATAAAACTCACGGCTCAGGGAGAGTGACCTAGTAACTATCAGTGAAGAGGCGGGGCCAGGAGCTCGGACTCGACCCCCGCAACCTCAACTAGGTGAGTACACACACACACACACACCCAACACACTCACATATACACACACACACACACACACACACACACACACACACACACACACACACACACACACACACACACACACACACACACACACACACACACACACACTCACACACACACACACACACACACACCACACACATACATACACACACACACAAATTAGAGAGACAAATGACAATTTAGACGCGACATCAGGAAATTCCATGTCAGGCACAGACAAGGGGACGGTAACAAACAAAGGGGATATGCTGTATGCGAAGGCCCTATGTGACCCATGTGGGGCCAGGGAAAAGACGAGGAGCATACTAAGATCAAATGACAGGTCTGAAGAAAATGAAGGTATGTTATATGCAGAGACTCTAACAGCCAACTGCAGTAGCAAGGAACAGCTGATCATGAAAGACAGTTCACTGAGCATAGAAGTTTCAGCAAGGACAGGGATTGAAGGCAAGAACATTTCAATTGAAGGAACTAAAACACCTCAGAGGATGCAAATGGAGTCTCAGTGGGAGGAGGAAAGGGAGAGGTCAATTTTGTTTACGGGCTCCAAGAAGCTGAAGGGGACAACTTCGATGAAAGAAAACAGGAGGAGGAAAAATGATTGAAGGCATCATGAAAATACTAGGTGAGGGCGACATGACCCAGGTGACAAATTTTTGGAGAACTGGGTGGTTTGCAAGGGGTACCAGAGAATATACCTTGATCGCGACAGAACACAAGAAAAAAGGACTACACTGAAAGAGAGGGTACAGAGACGCAAGGAGGAACGAGAGGTAATGATGAAGATGAGCAGGACCCAGACACAGGAGGAAGGGCAAAAACACCCTGCAGAAACTCCCGTAGAAGGACTCCAACCGTGACAACCCCAACGCAACTGAGCAATCTAAACCAAAATGCACACACTGTTCCCTCTGCCACCAACCCCCACATCACAAACCTCACCCCTACAGCTGCCCCCTATGGGCATTCTGACCCCAACCCCCCTCATCACAAACCCCACCCACACCACAATCCCCCATAGGCCCCCACCAAGGCTCCCACTCCCCCAACCCCAATATTCACCCAGGACCACAGTGATAGTAAAGAAACTGAAGGTTTGGTACACAAATGCGGACGGAATAACGAATAAATATGAAAAGTAGCACGAAAGAATCAGCGAGAAATCTCCAGACATCATAGCAGTCACAGAAACGAAACTCGCTGAGACAATAACAGACGCAATCTTCCCACCGAGATATCAGATCCTGAGGAAAGATAGAAGGAGTAGAGTGGGAGGAGGGGTTGCACTGCTCATAAAAAAACGATGGTGACTTGAGGAAATGGAAGGCATAAACATGATTGGAGAAAGGGACTACATAGTAGGTACAGTTCAGCCTGGGGAACATAAAATAGTCATTGGAGTGATGTATAACCCACCACAGAACTGCAGGAGGCCAAGAGAGGAGTACGAAGAAAACAACAGAGCTATGGTGGACACACTGGCTGAGGTGGCACGAAGAGCTCACTCGAGCAGAGCAAAGTTACTGGTAATGGGCGCTTTCAACCACAGGGAGATCGACTGGGAAAACCTTGAGCCACATGGGGGTCCCGAAACATGGAGAGCCAAGATGATGGATGTGGTACTTGAAAACCTCATGCATCAACATGTCAGGGACACTACCAGAGAGAGAAGGGAGGATGAGCCAGCAAGACTGGATCTCGTGTTCACCCTGAGCAGTTCAGACATTGAGGACATCACTTACGAGAGGCCCCTAGGCCTGATTGTATAGTACAGTTACAAGCGGAGAGGGTAACAGGAATTGAATGGGAAAAGCCAAACTATAAAAGGGTAGACTACACAGGTATGAGAAACTTCCTGCAGGAGGTTCAGTGGGACAGAGAACTGGTAGGAAAATCAGTAAACGAAATGGTGGAATATGTAACAACAAAGTGCAAGGTGGCAGAGGAAAGGTTTGTTCCCAAGGGCAATAGAAATAATAGGAAGACCAAAGCGAGTCCTTGGTTTACCCGAAGGTATAGGGAGGCAAAAACTAAGTGCACCAGAGAATGGAAAAGGTACAGGAGGCAAAGGACCCAGAAAAATAAGGAGATTAGTAAAAGAGCCAGAAACGAATATGCACAGATAAGGAGGGAGGTCCAGCGACAGTACGAAAACGACATAGCATCGAAAGTCAAGTCTGACCCGAAACTGCTTTATAGCCACATTAGGAGGAAGACAACAGTCAAAGACCAGGTGATCAGGCTGAGGAAAGAGGGTGGGGAACTCACAAGAAACGATCAAGAGGTATGTGAGGAGCTCAATGTGAGATTTAAGGAAGTATTTACAGTGGAGACAGGAAGGCCTCTGGGGGGACAGAAGAGAGGGGGACACCAGGAAGGAATATACCAACAAGTGTTGGATGACATACATACAAATGAGGAGGATGTGAAGAAGCTGCTAAGGGACATCGATACCTCAAAGGCAATGGGACTGGACATCTCCCCATGGGTCCTTAGAGAGGGAGCAGATATGCTGTGTGTGCCACTTACCACAATCTTCAACACGTCCCTGGAAACTGGGCAACTACCTGAGGTATGAAAGACGGCAAATGTAGTTCCCATTTTTAAAAAAGGAGACAGAAAAGAGGCACTAAACTATAGACCTGTGTCACTGACGTGTATCGTATGCAAAGTTAGGGAGAAGATTATCAGAAGGAGAGTGGTGGAGCACCTGGAACAGAACAAGACTATAAACGCCAACCAGCACGGATTCATGGAAGGCAAATCCTGTGTCACAAAATTCCTAGAGTTTTATGATAAAGTAACAGAAGACACGAGAGAGAGGGGTGGGTTGATTGCATCTTCTTGGACTGCAAGAAGGCCTTTAACACAGTTCCTCACAAGAGATTAGTGCAGAAGCTAGAGAATTAGGCGCATATAACAGGAAGGGCACTGCAATGGATCAGAGAATACCTGATAGGGAGGCAACAGCGAGTCATGGTACGTGATGAGGTATCACAGTGGGCACCTGTGACGAGCGGGGTCCCACAGGGGTCGGTCCTATGACCAGTGCTGTTTTTGGTATATGTGAGTGACATGATGGAAGGGTTAGACTCGGCAGTGTCCCTGTTCGCAGATGATGTGAAGTTAATGAGGAGAATTAAATCAGATGAGGATCAGGCAGGACTTCAAAGAGACATGGACAGACTGGACACCTGGTCCAGCAACTGGCTTCTCGAATTTAACCCCGCCAAATGCAAAGTCATGACGATCGGGGAAGGGCACAGAAGACCGCAGACGGAGTATAGGCTAGGTGGCCAAAGACTGCAAACCACGCTCAAGGAGAAAGATCTTGAGGTGAGTATAACACCGAGCATATCTCCGGAAGCATACATCAACCAGATAACTGCTGCAGTATATGGGCGCCTAGCAAACCTGAGAACAGCGTTCCGATACCTTAGTAAGGAATCGTTCAAGACACTGTACACTGTGTACATCAGGCCCATACTGGAGTATGCAGCACCTGTTTGGAACCCGCACTTGATCAAGCACGTCAAGAAATTAGAGAAAGTGCAAAGGTTTGAGACAAGGTTAGTTCCAGAGCTAAGGGGAATGTCTTATGAAGAAATGTTAAGGGAAATCGGCCTGACGACACTGGAGGACAGGAGGGTCAGGGGAGACATGATAACGACATATAAAATACTGCGCGGAATAGACAAGGTGGTCAAAGACAGGATGTTCCAGGGAGGGGACACAGAAACAAGAGGTCACAATTGGAAGTTGAGGAGTCAGATGAGTCTAAGGGATATTAGAAAGTATTTCTTCAGTCATAGAGTTGTCAGGCAGTGGAATAGCCTAGAAAGTGACGTAGTGGAGGCGGGAACCATACACAGTTTTAAGACGAGGTTTGATAAAGCTCATGGAGCGGGAGTGAGAGGGCCCAGTAGCAACCAGTGAAGAGGCGGGGCCAGGAGCTAAGATTCGACCCCTGCAACCACAAATAGGTGAGTACACACACACACACACACACACACACACACACACACAGGAGTGGTGGAGCACCTAAACGCATTCATGAAGCCAAGTACTATGGTCTCATGATCGACTCGACTCCTAATCAGGCACACCGAGAGCAGATGTCAGAAGTAGTGAGATACGTGGAAGTTGATTTAGAGAGGAAAACAGTCAGTATTAGAGAGTCCTTCCTTGGTTTTATCTAGTTAAGCCAGAAGGATGCTGAGAACGTGTTTGAAGATCTGTTGAAACAGCTAGAGAAGGACGAAAAAGAGCTACAAGATTGTTGGTCACTGTAGTATGACAGCGCTACTGATAATGACTAGACAAAGAAGTGGTGTTCATTGAAGAATAAGTGAGAAAAACTCACTCAATTTGTGGGTGTACATGCAGCCAAGCAGGATACAATGATGGTCACGTTTTTTGGAACCATCGAAGCTCTCTACGTGTTATTCTCTCGTTCAACACAGCGCTGGGAAAAAACGAAAAAAACTCTGTGCCTGTGTTTGTTCAGTCGGAGGCCAAAACCAGGTGGAGTGCAACTAGAGAAGTAGTGAAGCCCGTCAACAAGTACCTTGAGAAGATAAAACGAGATCAGTGAAACAAGAAGCAACGCGAGGCAGCTGTATAACAGCGTGTTAAGTTACGATTTTCTGATTTTGCTAGGATTTTGGAACAAAGTACTCATTCACAGTGACCGTATTCAAAAGAGGCTGCAGGATCTTAACATGAGCTTCCACGATGCTGCCCTGGATTTGAAACTCTTCCCAGATCATTTTGATGATGAAATAGAAATGTTCCTCAGTGAGTCACTCGAAGAAAGACTGTCTCTGTCAAGAATGGAATATTGAAGTTATAAGACATCAGAAACGAAAGAAACGAATGGCTGATAAGAACTCGAGAAAAGCTGTGGAAAGAATCATGAAGGAAACACTCGACAGTAAACACAAAGAAATGGACGCCAAGTCTGGGTTCCTTCTCGATGTCGAGGGACTGTGTTATGGTGCCGACAGCTCTGATGTTGCTGGACAGCAGCTATATGAAGAAATTTTGGATTTGTTGGGTCAGTATGAAAAATATCAAGACCTGAAGAGGTTCTCGAATTTATTGTTCAATATGGAGATAAGAGCGTCTTTCCTAATCTTCGCATTGTTATTTAGATAATGCTAACCATCACAGTTTCCATCGCCAGCTGTGAGAAATCATTCAGCAAGTTAAAACTATGTGTGATGAATAGTTTGAAAAACCGACAAGTTGAAGATTGAGACACTTATGCAGCATATGGAAATCTTTATTCAGGAAACGTTTCGCCACGAATTCCACGATTTCCATATGCTGCATAAGTGTCTCAATCTTCAAGTTAAAACTAATACTTTCGTATATGAGATCCTCCATGGGTCAAGGCAGACTCGTCCTCTGCTGAGTGTAAACAGAGAAGAATTGAGAAAAACGAATTTGAGCACATCATAGACCAATTTGCATCAGAGAAAGCAAGGAAAGTGCATTTGTAATTTTCATGTTGTGCCAAAATTTGTTAATTAAAGGATTAGGTTTTTTATGGTAAAGTTACTTTGTGATGAAGTTATTAAAAAAATGATAAGGCCCTAGGGATGAACATGACACCAAATCTCTCAGGTGAAATGGAAAAAAAAAAATCTCCCTTGACTGAGATTCATATAGCCAGAAAATAAAATTTAGGACCCTGAGCGAAGAATTTACCGTACATAGTATACCTGAAACTGGTACTGGAGTCCGTAGCGTAAGCAAAGTACTTTATCTCATCAAACATGCATAGATAACTGAGAAAGTTCAAAAATTTTCTACTCTAAGCCTAGTCCTTCAGCTAGGAGATAAGGACCAGCCATTTTATTTAGACAGAAACAGAACTAGGTTACACAAATGGATGCAAGAGTTTCAAATGAGCAAATTTAGCTTGGAAAAAATCCTTCAGTGTTAGCGTATTAAACTGGCAATCTCTGCCTCCACAATAAGGGAAGTTTATTTTGGTAAGTACATAAGTACATGCACACATACACATACATGCAATCATTCATGCATCATACACACATACGTGTGTACATACACCCATACATACCTACATGGATACATTAAAGTCACTAATGTATGCATAAGACATACACTGCTAACTACAATACCCCTTTTGTCTTTTCCCTGAAACAGAAGCCACTACATAAAAAATTCGCCGTAAAAACTCCTCTCTACACACATTTGCACGTTCTTCAAGGCTGCAACCACCTGCTAATTCACTCTTGTTTACCACATAATTATTGGTTAATATGTAAGAGAAAAAACTGAGTTCCAGGTGATGAGTAGCACCTAGTGCTGTTACTGTGTGCCTGGACTCATCCTTGTTACAGGTGATGAGTAGCACCTAGTGTTGTTACTGTGTGCCTGGACTCATCCTTGTTACAGGTGATGAGTAGCACCTAGTGCTGTTACTGTGTGCCTGCACTCATCCTTATTACAGGTGATGAGTAGCACCTAGTGCTGTTACTGTGTGCCTGTACTCATCCTTGTTACAATTGATGAGTAGCACCTAGTGCTGTTACTGTGTGCCTGGACTCATCCTTATTACAGGTGATGAGTAGCACCTAGTGTCGTTACTGTGTGCCTGGACTCATCCTTATTACAGGTGATGAGTAGCACCTAGTGCTGTTACTGTGTGTCTTTCACCTATTTTGCCACCATCTATCCATACTGGACCAAATCTATCCAGGTGAACCTATCCCCGGCTGCCCTATCTCCGCTGAACCTCTCTCTCTACTGGACCTATCCTACTGTAAGGGTTAAGGGACGGGAAAGGGATGTGGGAGGGAGGGGGGAGGAGAAGAGAATGGCTAGGGAAAGTTGGAGGAAGAGAAGTAAAGAGGTGTGAGAAAGGTAGTGGAGGGTAAAGGGAGGAACAGGAGAGATGAGAGTGGTAAATTTTACATTTTGTTTTAAGGATAGACATTATTAAGTGGGAGGTTGTCAATGATGGTCGATATGAGGCTATTCAACTTTCCTCTCCCCTCCTCTATCTACGCTTCTCTTTTTTTTGACGAATTGGCTGCATCCCAACGAGGCAGTGTGACCTAAAGAGAAAAACGAAAGTTTTTCTTTTAAAATTTAATAATTTATACAGAAGGGGTCACTAGCCCCTTGCTCCCGGCATTTTGGTCGCCTCTTACAATACGCATGGCTTACGGAAGAATTCTTTTCTACTTCCCCCTCTCCTTTACCCACTTATCCTATTTCCCTTTCACTATCTGCCCCCCCCCCTTATTTCTCTCTTCAAGTAAGACATGTGCAACAGTTGGGTATCGTAAATAGTGAAACATTTCGTCTACGCAGTAAGCTTCCTGAGTCAAACACAGAGGATAACACATTGGAGGCAGGAGTAGTGGCGAGGTAAAATTGATGTAATCAGTCAATCAACCTTGGATAAATAGTTTTTGAGGCGGTCAGTCCCTTAGCCTGGAGAAGAGTTCAGCTCCACAAACTGGAACAATGTGAAGTTGAAGCATGAGAATGTGAATGGCGAAGGAGAGGCGTGAACGTCTGGTAGACGCAGCAAGAGGTGTGGTCCACTTGTAGAAGAAAGAAAGCAAGAAGGAGGCCTACTGGCCTATGCCAAGCAATTCCCTTTCGAATCCAACCCCTTTTCACTCATAACCAGTAGCTAAGCAATGAAATTGTGGAAGATGTCGTTCGCACCAAGATACGTAGTGTTGCTGTGTTACATAGGTATGATTAAAATATATAATAACGAGAAGCTGATGAGTAAGACACATATTCAACAGTTGGGTATCTTCCATAACTTCATTGCTTAAACACTAGTTATGAATATACAATTGTATACTGTATACTGAACTCATGAACGTCGGCATCTACCAGCCATCCCCAGCCTAAAGTTTGTCAACCTTCCCCGTAAAATGCTCGGCTGCAGGGATGAGCTCTGGCTCTGTTTCTACGACTGAAGACACTCCTCTCCAGCGCTATTCCTCGCCTCTTCCCACTTCCCAGCTCTTTTTTTTTTACCTGAGAACGAGTCATTATCATTCTCCAGGCTGAGGGACTGATCCAATTTATTTTATCAATGTTGGTAGAATTACCGACAACATGTTAGGTAAAAGGCCAAGGTGTCCCGTAGCTCGATCGTCAGCGCCCTCAGCTTATGTTATCCCTTCTATCTTTCCCCTCCCCTATTGCTCCCCTCCCTATCGCTCCTCTTCCAATCTTCTCCCCCCCTATCTCTTCCCCTCTGTCTCATAAATAATCTAATGGCTAACAACAAAATGTATGAGTTGAGATTAGTTGCTTGTGCGGAAAACAATGATATTTTTCAGTGACCGAGACAAGGTTTCAGTCAAAGATTCAGGTTGTTCCACGCTGGTATAAATAACGGCAAGTGGAATGGGTATGGAGTGGCACTACATGTCTGAGAAAACTAGATTTGTTGCATAAATACGGGTATAACGACAGAAAGTTTATCTGTGTAGAATTTTTAGACTGATATGAAACATTGATTTTAGGTGTGATATGCCGCTCCTCAGGAAGAATTTTTTAAAATTTAAAACAGAAATTCTAGTCAAATTGACTGGAATTCCTTGAATGGGAATCTAGAATCAAAAGATTTTCTAGAGGTAACACGAGAATGTTTCTCAAAACAGTTTGTGACAGAACCAGAGAGGGAAAATAACCTCTGCTTCTAGCAGGTAAGGAAACCTTTGTTAATAATATGGAGATTTCAGAGAAGCTTGGAACAAATCGATTACATTTAACACTAAATGTAAATATATAATTAAGGATAATGGAGTAAGGGTCCCAAATTTTCCTCCAGCAGATTACAATTGGCTTAGAGAACACTTATCATCTGTTAACTTGGGTAACGAAGTGAACTATGAATGTAGTATATTTTTAAACACTGTGCACGCTGCCCGAAGAACATTTATTCCTCATAGAAAAATATGATTGATTTTAAATGATCCAAAATTGATTTTTCAGGGAAGAATGAAAGAATTTATTGGCATATCAAAAGAGGTGAGGTTCATCTCGTGAACAAAATATTTTCACAATAGAAAAGTGATAAAAATAATGGATAAGAAAAACTACACGAGACTATGAAAATAAAGTTGCAAAGGTTTCGAAGAAAAATCCGAAGGTTTTTCCCAAGTATACTGAACAAGAAAAAAAGTTAGACCCACTTGAAACTACGTTTAACACTTTACTGACAGTGAGAAAGAAATGTACTCGATTTTCAACAAGAATTTCTTTCCGTGTTTCGCTCAAGAAGACACAGATCATTATTTATTTGGATTTCATTAAAGCTTCTGATAGAGTACCACACAAAAAGACTTCTAGTGAAAGTGGCAGCTCATGGTACCGAGGTCTGGCTCACCAATAAAAAGTAAAGAGTTTGCATTAATTGGGTTAGATCAGTCTGGGGACCAATCACAAGTGTTGCTCTTCAAAGATAAGCTTAAAACCCATTGTTGTTCATAATTTGCATTAATGACCTTGGCGAGGAAATTACCAGTGATATGAGAAAGTTCAATGACGACTCAAAAATACGTAAAATAATTAATTTCACTGGAAGATACCACTGAACCTCAAGAAATTTAGACAGACTAATGTCGTTGCAAAAAAAAAAATGGCTGATGCAGTTCACTGTTGATAAATGTAAGTCCCAGAGCTTGGGAATGTAAATATCTCTAGTAATTATAAGTAACTGAAAGCTTGACCATTAAGAATGTGAAAAGGACTTTGACAGCTATGGTAAACAGTAATCTAAGAAATATAATCAACTAGAGTCCTGAGGTTATACTACAGTTCTATTTATTATTAAGACCACATTTAGATTATGTAACTCAGTCCTGTTCTCCATACTACGGAATGTATATAAATGTAATGGAAAATATACAGATAATGACAAAATTAATCCACTGTATTAGAAATCTTGCATGTGGAGACAGAGCTCTGAAGCTATATTCTGAAGCCCTGAATCTACTTTCCCGTGAAGGACACAAAATGAGGGAAGTTATGTATGAGGTACACATGTGAAAGACATGGTAGTGTATAGAATAGATGGTAGGTTATTTAAAGCAGTTAAAAGTATTTATGAAGCTTAGGTTTGGATATTTAAAAGATAAATTGTTTTCCAGTGAAAATAGGCCTTAGACAGGGATGCGTGGTGTTACCATGTTTGTTTAACACATTATAGATGCGGTTGCAAATTTAGTGAATGAAGGGGTGTTGAGGTTGGTGTTGAATTAAAAGATAAAGAATCTAATACTAAGTGGGAATTATCACAGCAGCTTTTTGCAGAAGACAAGGTGCTTTTGGAAGATTCCGAAGACAAGTTGCAAAGGCTGGTGGACGAATTGGAGAGGATGTAAAAAAAAAATTAAAGTGAACACGAGAAAGAGCTAGTTGATGACAGTTACGAAAATTTAGGCATTGAAAGAGTGTATATAAGCTTGGAAGGAGGGGGTATGGAGGAAATGAATGAATGTATTCCGATATTTGATAGCTGATCTGTCGGTGGACGGGTCTGTGAAAGACATGGTGAACCATAGAACTAACGAGGAGAAAAAGGAGGGTGATGCATTGGGGCATTTGTGGAGACAAAGAACGTTATCCATAGAAGCAGAAAAAAAAAATTTCCTTTCGGTAGCAATGACAACATTGTTGTCATCCTTGATCACTCCCAAGTCTCGCACATAAAACTGTCTCTCTACTGAATGATACGGGTTTCTCCTGGACTCTTTCAGTATTTACTCCATCTTTCCATAGTGGAGCAATAGAAATTTGTCCTAATAGAAAATCATATTGTCTGAAGGCTCATTGAAAGACTATTGATATCCTCTTAAATCGCTGTCTTAATATACAGAGGTGACTTAATATGGAGACAGCAGAAGCAGTGGAAAAGTAAATATGGAGACAGCAGAAGCAGTGACGACATAAACATGGAGACAACACAAGCAGTGGCGACATTAATATGGAGACAGCAGAAACGTGATGACATAAATATGGAGACAGCAGAAGGGTGATGACATAAAAATGGAGACAGCAGAAGCAGTGGAGACATAAACAGGGAGACAGCAGAAGCAGTGGAGACATAAATATGGAGACAGCAGAAGCAGTGGAGACATAATTATGGAGACAGCAGAAGCAGTGGAGACATAATTATGGAGACAGCAGAAGCAGTGGAGACGTAAAGTTGATGTAATCAACCTTGACTTAGTAATGATGTGATCAGTCACTCAGCAATGAGAAGTGTTTAGCACCACAGTCTTGAGCACTAATCAAGATTATGAAGCTGAACGCCTCTCATGGCTGAGGAACTGACCACCTCAAAAATACATGAAGACTGTTGTACTGATCACATCATCATTACCTCTCCACTGCTTCTGTCTCCATATTTAGTCACTTTTGTGTTAGAAGATGCTTACTGTGTGGTCATAACGTTTAGGAAATGAAGATACTTAACTGATATACATATCTTACCATTCTTATAATGAAACATCAAGGATTCTGGCGAAGAAAGTCAATATGATGTAACAAGGAATAAAAGAACTTGACTAGTTTAATTTTCATCAATATTATGAGGAAATTGTAGCCAACATTCCCAACAACGGCACATTACAAACATCTGCTTCCGGATCCTTTTCCAGATCACGAAAAGTGGCATCCAGAAACACGCGCCGGTGTTCATATTACCACAAACTTGGAAACAGTTGTCGAAAGAAAATATAATAGTTCTTCCAACTCTGACAAACGTAGCCACTAAATATATGAGTTCACTCCACTCTTCTACAGCGAGTGAAAGATTGTTCATCACTGGAAGGAAAAGATTAACTTCAAGAAATGGGAAGATGTTTAATGTTTAACTAAAAATTATTAAATTGATATTATCATCACACTCAGAAGTTTATTTTTTTTTTTTACAATTTGCAGACCTCACGGGGGTGCAAATTGACATTGCCATCTCAGAGAAATTAGGTAATTTAATACTTAATTCCCTGGGTTATTTAATACCTATCGAGCAATAAGAATCCCGTTATATATTCAACATATGGTTATAAATTTAAAAATATAAAATATTCAAAATGTATCGGTCTAAAATAGAGAATCTGTATCTGAATAGGCAACAATTTTGGTATCGTCCCGTCCCTAGTTAATAGTGTTGTGGATGACACCTTGTTCAGGTGTGCATGTGTACTTACCTAATTGTGGTTGCAGGGGTCGAGCCTCAGCTCCTGGCCCCGCCTCTTCACCGACCGCTACTAGGTCCTCCCTCCTCCTGCTCCATGAGCTTTATCATACCTCATCTTAAAACTATGTATAGTTCCTGCCTCCACTACATCGCTTGCCTGACTATTCCACTTCCTAACTACTCTATGACTTGTGAAATACTTCCTAACATCCCTTTGACTCATCTGAGTCTTCAGCTTCCAATTGTTACCCCTCGTTTCTGTGTCCCCTCTCTGGAACATCCTGTCTCTGTCCACCTTGTCTATTCCACGCAGTATTTTGTATGTCGTTATCATGTCTCCCCTGACCCTCCTGTCCTCCAGTGTTGTCAGACCGATTTCCCCTTAACGTTTCTTCCTAGGACATTCCCCTTAGCTCCGGAACTAGCCTTGTTGCAAGCCTTTGCACTTTCTCTAATTTCTTGACGTGTTTGACCAGGTGTGGGTTCCAAACTGGTGCTGCGTACTCCAGTATGGGCCTGACGTACACAGTGTATGAAGTCTTGAACGATTCCTTACTGAGGTACCGGAACGCTATTCTCAGGTTTGCCAGGCGCCCATATGCCCCAGCAGTTATCAGGTTAATGTGTGTTTCTGGCGATGTACTCGGTATTATACTCACTCCTAGATCTTTCTCCTTGAGTGAGGTTTGCAGCCTTTGGCATCCTAGCCTATACTCTGTCTGTGGTCTTCTTTGCCCTCCTCCGATCTTCATGACTTTGCATTTGGCGGGGTTAAATTCTAGGAATCAGTTTCTGGACCACACATCCAGCCTGTCCAGGTCTCTTTGTAGACCTGTCTGGTCCGCATCTGATTTAATTCTCCTCATTAACTTCACGTCATCTGCAAACAGGGACACTTCTGAGTTTATCCCTCCCGTCATGTCGTTCACACATACCAAGAATAGCACTGGTCCCACGACTGACCCCTGTGGGACCCCGCTCGCCACAGGCGCCCACTGTGATACCTCATCACGGACCATGGCTCGCTGTTGCCTCCCTGTTAAGTATTCTCTGATCCATTGCAGTGCCCTTCCTGTTATACGTGCCTGTTCCTCTAGCTTCCTTACTAATCTCTTGTGAGGAACTGTGTCGAAGGCCTTCTTGCAGTCCAAGAAAATGCAATCAACTCACCCCTCCCTCTCATTTCTTACTTCAGTTACCTTGTCATAAAACTCTAGTAGATTTGTGACACAGGATTTACCTTCCATGAATCCGTGCTGGCCGTTGTTTATAATCTTGTTCCGCTCCAGGTGCTCCACCACTCTCCTCCTGATAATCTTTTCCAAGACTTTGCATACTATACACGTCAGTGACACTGGTCTATAATTCAGTGCTTCATTTCTGTCTCCCTCCTTAAAGATGGGAACTACATTTGCCTTCATCCATACTTCAGGTAGTTGCCCAGTTTCAATGGAAGTGTTGAAGATTTTGGTTAGTGGCACACGTAGTGTCCCTGCTCCCTCTCTAAGGACCCACAGAGAGATGTTGTCTGGTCCCACCGCCTTTGAGGTATCATGGTCACTTAGGAGCTTCTCCACCTCCTCCTCAGTTGTGTGCAATTCATCCAACGCTTGTTGGTATATCCCTTGTTGATGTACCCCACTGTTTTGTCTTCCTGTTGTCCCTTCAGCATCCACTGTAAATACTTTCTGACTGCTGTCTTCCTCCTGATGTGGCTGTAGAGTAGTTTCAGGTGAGACTTGACTTTCGATGCTATGTCATTTTCATACTGCTGCTGCGCCTCCCTCCTTATCTGTGCATACTCGTTTCTGGCTCGTCGATTAATCTCTTTATTCTCCTGAGTCCTTTGCCTTCTGCACTTTTTCCATTCTCTAGAGTACTTAGCTACATAGTCCATCATTTCTTGTACTGGTTTTCCTGTCAGTTCCCTCTCCCACTGAATGTCTTGAAGGAAGTTCCTCATGCCTGAGTAGTTCCCCCTTTTGTAGTTTGGTTTTTCCCAGCCTATTCCTGCTACTCTCTCCATGTCCGAACTACTCATGGTGAATACAAGGTCCAACCTTGCTGGTTCATCCTCTCCTCTCTCTCTGGTAGTGTCTCTAACATGTTGATGCATGAGGTTCTCCAGTACCACATCCATCATCTTGGCTCTCCATGTTTTGGGACCCCCATGGGGCTCCAGGTTTTCCCAGTCAATCTCCTTGTGATTGAAATCACCCACAACTAGTAACTTTGCTCCCCCCATGTGTGCTCTCCTGGCCACCTCGGCTAGTGTGTTGATCATTGCTCTGTTGCTCTCATCGTATTCTTCTCTTGGCCTCCTGCAGTTCTGTGGTGGGTTGTACATTACTGCAATTATCACCTTATGTCCCTCAGACTGGATTGTTCCTACTAAGTAGTCCCTTTCGCCCATGCCATCCATTCCTTCCATTTTCTCAAAACCCCACTGGTTTTTAATGAGCAGTGCAACTCCTCCTCCCCCTCTCCTCCCTCTGTCTTTCCTGAAGATTTGATATCCCGATGGAAAGATTGAATCTGTTATTATTCTGGTGAGTTTTGTTTCTGTGAGTGCTATTATGTCTGGGGATGTCTCTTTGATTCTTTCGTGCCACTCCTCATACTTGTTTGTTATTCCATCTGCATTTGTGTTGTGTTGTGTGTTGTGTGTGTGTGTGTGTGCGCGCGTGTGTGTGTGTGTGTGTGTGTGTGTGTGTGTGTGTGTGTGTGTATGTGTGTGTTTGTGTTGTGTGTGTGTTGTGTGTGTGTGTGTGTGCGCGCGCGTGTGTGTGTGTGTGTGTGTGTGTGTGTGTGTGTGTTTATCTGGAGTTTATCTGGAGAGAGTTCCGGGGGTCAACGCCCCCGCGGCCCGGTCTGTGACCAGGCCTCCTTAGGTCAGTGTCCCAGGATGCGACCCACACCAGTCGACTAACACCCAGGTACCCATTTTACTGATGGGGAACATAGACAACAGGTGGAAAGAAACACGTCCAATGTTTCTACTCTGGCTGGGAATCGAACCCAGGTCCTCACCGTGTGAAGCGAGAGCGTGTGTGTGTATGTGTGTGTGTGTGTGTGTGTGTGTGTGTGTATGCGTGCGTGCGTGCGTGCGTGTGTGTGTGTGTGTGTGTGTGTGTGTGTGTGTGTGAGTGTACGTGAGTGTACGTGAGTGTAAACACAGGTCCGTCAGCTGTGATCCAGAGCGTGTTACCTCCTCTGTTAATTAAGTATAAGAACAGCGTTAGGCAATATAGCGATGACACCTACAGCAGTTTCTACCACACCACAACAATACCACAACCACCGTATGTCACTACCATGCAACACTACCATGAAACATTACCATGCAACACTACCATGCATCACTACCATCTAATGCTACCATGCAACATAACCATATACCACTACAATGCATCATTACCATGAAACATTACCATGAAACACTACCATGCAACACTAACATGAAACACCATGCACTGGTACAATGCAACATAACCATGCGACACCACCATTGAACACTACCGTGCACCACTATCATGCAACACTACCATGCAACACAATCGTGCAACACAACCACGCACCACTACCATGCAACACTTCCATGCACCACCATGCACCGCTACGATGCAAAATTACCATGCACCACTACCATGGAACATCATATATCAGTACCATGCACCATGTTCATGCACCATTTCCATGCGCCGCTACCATACATCCCCTTGTACCACCACCATGAAACATTACCATGGAACATTACCATGGAACACCACCATTCAACACCATGCACCACTAACATGAAACATAAACATGCAATACTACCAAGCACCACTATCATGCAACACTACCATGCATAAATACTATGGAACACTACCATTCACTACTACCATAGAACACTCCCATGCAACACTACCATTCACTACTACCATAGAACACTCCCATGCAACACTACCATTCACTACTACCATAGAACACTCCCATGCAACACTACCATGCAAAACTACCATGCAACACTACCATGCAAACTACCATGCACCACTATTATGGAACACTGCCTTGCACCACAATTTCGCACCACTGCCATAGAACACTACCATGCAACACTACTATGCAAAACTACCATGCAACACTGCCATGCAAACTACCATGCACCACTACTATTTAACACTACCTTGCACCACCATTTTGCACCACTACTATGAATCACTTCTATGGTACATTAACATGAACCACTACCATGCAACACTACTATGGAACACTACCATGCACCACCTCCTTGCACCACTACTATGCACCACTACCATGGAACACTACAATGCAACACTAGAACGAAAAACTACCATGAAAAACTATCATGCAACACTACCATGACATTCTACCATGCAGCACTACCTTGCTCTACCACCTTGCACCACCACCTTGCACCACTGCCATGCACCACTACCATGGAACACTGGCATGCAACAATATGCACCACTACCTTGCGCCACTATCATGCAACACTTCCAGCACCTTCCACAACTACCATGCAACACTCTCATGCACCACTGTCGTGGAACACTACCTTGGACCACCGCTTGCGCCGCTACCATACACCACTACCATGGAACACTATCATGCACCACAATGCAACATTGGTATGCAACACCATGCACTACTACCATTACCACTATCATGGAACACTATCAACATTACCACGCAACACTTTTAAGCCATGTGAGGCATGCATAGAGCACGTAACCTTTAGTCCTTTATTCGGCGCATGTACACACCCTCATTGAAAGGCTATCTCCCCCAACCAGCGAACCAGTACTAGGGTTGGACGATGGGGCCCCGTCGTTCCATCAGTACCCAGGTTCAGCCAATGAGAAGATGGTTCTGGCAATCGCAGAGGTGTGGAGGGCACCACCCGCCTATCTGCCCTTGTCGTTTCCATTCTAGAGCTGGTTGAAGCACGGTCTGCTCTCTAGTGGCATCTATTCTGCCTTGCTTACCGTGGTGTGCCACGAGTACACTGAGAGACAACACAATAAGTGTCCGGGACCCAAGAATGGTCAATTGCCTCCCAACATACATAAGGGGGATTACCAATAGACCCCTGGCTGTCTTCAAGAGGGCACTGGATAGGCACCTAAAGTCAGTACCTGCCCAACCGGGCTGTGGTTCGTACGTCAGCTTGCATGCGGCCAGCAGTAACAGCCTGGTTGATCAGACCCTGATCCACCATGAGACCTGGTCTCAGACCGGGCCGCGGGGGCGTTGACCCCCGAAACCCTCTCCAGGTAAACTCCAGGTAAACGAATCGCTACCACACAGTCACCATACACTACCTATGGATCATTACCACACAGTATCACCACACATTACCAATGGGTCACTACTACACAATATTATCATGTTCTACCCATCGATCACTACCACACACTACCAATGGGTCACTATCACACACTACCAATGGATCACTAACACATTGTTACCACACTACCCATTGATCACTATCACACACACTGTCACCGGACACTACCCATGGATCACTACTACACACACTATCACCACACACTACCACCATCACCACTCACGACTACCATACACCGTTACCACAAACTAGGATCAAGCACCACCCCATACAAACACCACGCACTACCACAAATGTGCTACCATCTTGCACCACCAGCACTAAGCACTGCCACCATGCACAACCACATGCACCATGACCATGGACCACCAGCACGCACCATGTCAGAGTACCATCAACTTACCATACATGTACCAGTACCATGCAACATACATCATCACCGTGCATCATTTATCATCACCATGCAGCTTTTTACGACTATGTGATAAATGGTTTTGAAAACCAACAAGTTGAAGATTGAGACACTTATGCAACATATGGGACTGATTACCTCAAACTCCTCCTCTCCTTACCCATTTCTACTTTGTATTGGACTGATGAAGCCACTGTGTGGCGAAACGTTTCCTTAATAAATATTCCCATATATTGCCTAAGTGTCTCAATGAACTTTATATATAATCTACAAAAAGTTAAATTTTTATTTTATATTTTGTCTTCTCAGAGTAATGGGAGATATTTTTTTGACACCATTTTTCGGTTAAAATATTTAGAGTATCTCACTTTTAATTGAAAATGATAATACTTTATATATAATACTTGAAAAAAAAATATGTATGATTTGGCATACTTAAAAGTTTGATAATTTACGTATTTTAGCAATAAATCCTCAACGAAGGAAAGTACCCACTAAACAGACTGTATCTATTAGACAGTATACAAGTATTACTTAAAATATTCCAGCTGGTGTCATAATAGGTGAGAGCACATACTGCCAGAACGGATCAGAATAGCTAGGTACCTGCCTATGAAAATAACCTAAATAGGTAGACACAACCACACAGTTTTATAAATGAAATATTAATTAGCCTAGTAAAGTAACCCCCAATTAGCACTGCCCAGGTAATGTCAATAATATAATTGACCTAGGGACAATAAAATTAGAAAATTATATCCTAGTCAGTACCAGGAATATGCTCATCAAATACGTGATAAACAGTACATGGCAGTAGCAAGATAGTATAACGCTGATCAAACCTGGAAAATGTACACTAAAAACGCACCCTGGAAATGCCACAGCAACTACCTAGGGAGTTACTACTATCCTGCCAAATGAGTGTGAAACGGAAACCTGTAATTGTTTTTCCTCTGTAAGCCATGCGTGTCGTAAGAGACGACTAAAATGCCGGGAGCGAGGGGTTAATAACCCCCTTCTCTTGCATAAATTACTACATGTAAAAAGAAAAACTTTCGACTATATTTTTAGGTCACTCTGCCTCAGTGGGAGACGGCCGGTGCATTAAAAATATGAATAACCAGTAAAAGTGTAATGAACACTTGTCAGTGCTCATTAATAACCCACATGGAGACAGAAACTCGAAAGATGAATTTGTCCATATATTTCGACTGAGTACTGAGATCCTCCTAAACAGCTACAAAAATGAAAGAACATGATATAGGAGTACGGAGTATAGAGCGCCAGGTCAGTCAGAGAGTAGACAGGTCAGGGAGCAAGTGATTGTAGTATGTCAGGTCTTCTATGTATACAAGTAGTTTCTCTGTACTCATGCCAGAGTTCTGTATTATGCTTGGTGCTGGTATGTATTTAATAAGGGTGAATTTTGAAATAACGTCTGGTTTTTACTGTCCTTTTGCAAGAAAATGATCATAACTATGATCATAACTTTTAAAGGGGTGGACCGGTAAGCCAGCGGAAGGCCCCTGCCAGATGACCAAAAGCTCCAACGGTGAGCCATTATATGACTAAGACCCGCATCAGGAAACACTTGTTCTATTTCCTGACAAACCTTACATAACCTAACCTGTGAAATATTTAAATTAGGGACGGTAACTATGAGAACAGATACTATGATTTTTCGTTTGTAGCTGCAATGCGATTTGTGTCTGATGGCGTCAGCTTCTCAATGAATACTGTGATTGTTGTTGCTGACTTCTTGAAAGACGTTAATTCTCCTGTGCATAACATATTGCCCTCTGGTGTTCGATGATCATCCTTGATAGCATTCAACCTGTCTTCCCGATGTTTACTTGGTTGCAAGCTTCGCAAGGTATCTGGTAGACTCCTGGTGTGTCTTGTGTAACAATGCTTGTGTTTCTTGGAAAGGAGATTCCCCAGTTTGTTAGGATAGGAAGTGATTATGTTGGTCATTTTGTTAAGACGATTGATTGTTCCATAGTGGTAGGTTACCATTAGTTAAGATCTGCTGGACGGAGTTAAGTTTTGGTCAATTGAGGTTTAGTAATAGTTCATATTTGCTTTCTTTTCTCCTTATTTGACGAACCAGTAAAGGTATTCTATAAGAACAAACAGTGTAACGTTGTAAATGGTTCAAGTCGGACCGAAACGTCGTCGTAAGCTCCTCTCTCCTATGTGCGGGTTATTATTATTCTTTCATTCACACTATTGTGCCTTTTTGTTATTTATATATACTGTTATTTCAGCCTCTGTCTTAGAAGTTATCAAGGACCCAGGATCGAAACGTTTTTAATAAATATGTGCTAGTGCTTACTAACGTGTTTTTTTAAACCAATTTTTCGGTATTAATTACCCAGGTTACTGCCATGGGTATCCAAGTTTTGAGAAATGTGCTGTGACGATTTCTTTTTCTGGCTTAAGATTTTGCTCTTTTAATTTGCATTGAATAATGACTGTGGAAATGAACATAGCGGTGTGAGTGGGCTTTCTAAAAACTACAAATTCAACCTGATCGTTATTTTTGGTGAGGAACACATCGAAGAATAGTTGATCATTTTCCATTCAGTTTTGAACTGTATAGAAGGATCAAAATGGTAAAGATTCTTAAAGAATGTCATTCTATATGGTAAAGGCATCATCAACGTATCTACAACAGATCATGTCTCGAGGTTTGATTTTGGTAAGGATGGTAGTTGCATAGTATGCCACGTGAGAGAGTGGGCTTGCCATGCTGCAATTTCCATTTGAAAAAATTCGTTGTTACAAGAGAAAACATTGATGGTGACATAATTTGGTGATGGTTGCACACCATCACCACAATGTTTCAGAACCCACAAGTTACAGAAGAACACAGTAACATACCTCAACACAAGGAACAAAGAGCAACGCACCAAAACACATAGAACAGAACTCAGCAACACATATTAACCCAAGGAACAGAATATTATATTCTACCTACATACGTAAGCTGAAAAAAATGAGATTAATAATATAAAAGAACATAACATAAGAATGGAGGAACACTGCAGAATGCCTACTGGCCCTAGCAAGATATTTTTTGTTTAGCCATTAACGCAAATAACACAATAGAATATTAGACCAAAATAAATGTGCATTAATTATGGTGTTATTTTTCTGAGGACGCTAGAAACAATGACACAACTCACCGCAATACAAAATACAGAAGACAGCAACGCACTGCAACACTAGGAACAGAACAATAAAACGCACCGCAACACTGGGTACTCACCACAACGCATCACAACATAAGGTACAGAACGACAAAACAACGTACCAGAACACAAGGTACAGAACGCATTGTAGCGCAACACAAGGTACAGAACGCATTGTAGCGCAACACAAGGTACAGAACCAAAGCACCACAAGGTACAGAACGACACAAAGCACCGCAACACGTGGTACAGAACGCAACAACTCACCACAGCACAAGATACAGAACTCAACAACACACTGTAACACAAGCAAAAGAACAGTACAGCAACGCACCACAACACAGGGTACTGAACAACAGAGAAACACACCCCAAATGGTACAACATTACACCACAAAATTCTCATAAATCGCAGAAAGTTTCCTTACCAGCCACCCGGATGTGACTAACTCTTATTTTGAGGAGAGATCCAGCCAGAACCATAAAGTGATATAATTACACCTGAGTATATAACACTGCCCCAGGCAACACTGACTTACGACTGTCTACTGGCAGGGGAGAGATGAATGTACCGTGGTAGCAGGTGCAGAGGTATTATATTCTACTGTAGTATATAGGCCTGTTGCAGTGTTCCTTCTTTCTTATGTTCTTATGGTGGCATGTACTGTGATAGCATATAACGTGGTGGCATGTACCGTCGTAGCATGTACCGGTGTGATATGTACCTGGAGGCATGTATCGTGGTGACATGTACTGCGGTAGCATGTACCGTCGTAGCATGTACCGTCGTGGCATGTACCGTTGTGGTATGTACCGTGATGGCATGTACCGTGATGGCATGTACCGTGATGGCATGTACCGCGATGGCATGTACCGTGGTGGCACGTACCGTGATGGGATGTACCGTGATGGTATGTACCGTTGTGGCATGTACCAAGAAGGGATGTACCGTGATGGCATGTACCGTGGTGGCATGTACCGTGGTGGTATGTACCAAGGCAGCACGTACCGAGGAAGCATGTACAGAGGTAGACTGTACCAAGGTAGCATGTACCGAGGTAGCACGTACCAAGGTAGCACGTACCAAGTTAACATGTACCGATGCAGCATGTACCAAGACAATATATACCAAGGAAGACTGTACCAAGGTAGCATGTACCGAGGTAGCATGTACCAAGGTGGCATGTACCAAGGCAGCAAGTGCTGAGGTAGTATGTACCAAGGTAGCAAGTACCGAGGTAGAATGTGCCAAAGTAGCATGTATCAAGGCAGCATGTACCGAGGGACCATGTTTCAAGGTGGCAAGTACCAAGTAGCATGTACCAAGGTAGCATGTGCAGAGGCAGCATTTACCAAGGTACCATGTACCGAGGTAGCATGTACCGAGGTAGCATGTACCAAGGTAGCATGTACCAAGGGAGCATGTACCGAGGTAGCATGTACCAAGGTAGCATGTACCAAGGTAGTATGTACCAAGGTAGCATGTACCAAGGTAGCATGTACCGAGGTAGCACGTACCAAGTTAGCATGTACCGATGCACCATGTACCAAGACAATATATACCAAGGAAGACTGTACCAAGGTAGCATGTACCGAGTTAGCATGTACCAAGGTAGCATGAACGGAGGTAGCATGTACCAAGGAGGCATGTACCAAGGTAGCAAGTGCTGAGGTAGCATGTACCAAGGTAGCATGTACCGAGGTAGAATGTACCAAAGTAGCATGTATCAAGGTAGCATGTACCGAGGGACCATGTTCCAAGGTGGCAGGTACCAAGGTAGCATGTATCAAGGTAGCATGTGCAGAGGCAGCATTTACCAAGGTACCAGGTACCGAGGTAGCATGTACCGAGGTAGCATGTACCAAGGTAGCATGTACCAAGGTAGCATATACAAAGGTAGCATTTACCAAGATAGTATGTACCAAGGTAGCATGTACAAAGGTAGTATGTACGAAGGTAGCATGTACCAAGATAGCATGTACCGAGGTAGCATGTACGAAGGTAGCATGTACTGATGTAGCATGTACCGATGTAGCATGTACAGAAGTAGCATGTACCGAGGTAGCATGTACCAAGGTAGCATGTACGGAGGTAGCATGTACCAAGGTGGCATGTACCAAGGTAGCAAGTGCTGAGGTAGCATGTACCAAGGTAGCAAGTACCGAGGTAGAATGTACCAAAGTAGCATGTATCAAGGTAGCATGTACCGAGGGACCATGTTCCAAGGTGGCAGGTACCAAGGTAGCATGTACCAAGGTAGCATGTGCAGAGGCAGCATTTACCAATGTACCAGGTACCGAGGTAGTATGTACCGAGGTAGCATGTACCAAGGTAGCATGTACCAAGGTAGCATATACAAAGGTAGCATGTACCAAGATAGTATGTACCAAGGTAGCATGTACCAAGGTAGCATTTACGAAGGTAGCATGTAGGAAGGTAGCATGTACTGATGTAACATGTACCGATGTAGCATGTGCAGAAGTAGCATGCACCGAGGTAGCATGTACCAAGGTAGCATGTTCCGTATTAACATGTACCCTGCTAGCATGTACCATGGAAGCATATAGCGAGGTAGCATGTACCGAGGGAACATATACCAAGGCAGCATGTATCGAGCCAGCATGTACCAAGATAACAAGCACAAAAGTAGCATGTACCGAGGTAGCATGTAGAAAGGTAGCAGGTAACGAAGTAGCACATACCTAGATAGCATATAACAAGGTAGCATGTACCGATGTAGCATGTACCAAGGTAGCATGTCTCTAGGTAGCATGCATTAAGGTAGAATGTACCAAAATAGCAAGCACCGAGGTCGCATGTGCAGAGGTAGCATATAGCAAGGTAGCATGTACCGAGGTAGCATGTACCAAGGTAGCATTTACAAAGGTAGCAAGTACCGAGGTAGCATATACCAAGGTAGCATGTACCGAGGTAGCATGTACCAAGGAAGTATGAATCGATGAATCATGAACCGAGGTAGCATGTACCGAGGTAGCATGTACGAAGGCAGCACGTACCGAGGTAGCATATACCAAGATAGCATGTACCGAGGCAGCATGTACCAAGATAGCAAGCATCGAGGTAGCATGTACCAAGGTAGTATGAACCGAGGAAGCATGTGCCCAGGTAACATGTACCAAGGTAGCATGTACTGAGGTAGCATGTTTTGTATTAACATGTACCATGCTAGCATGTACCATGCAAGCATTTAGCGAGGTAGCATGTACCGAGGTAGCATATGCCAAGGTAGCACATTTCAATGTAGCATGTAACAAGGTAGCATGTGCCGAGGGAGCATGTACGTAGGTAGCATTTCCCATGTAGCATGTGCCAAAGTTGCATGTACCGAGTTAGCATGTACTAAAGTAGCATGCACGTAGGTAGAATGTTCCAAGGTAGCATGTACCGAAGTAGTATTTACCGAGGTAGCGTTTGCCGAGGTAGCATGTACCAAGGTAGCAGCATGTTCCAAGGTAGCATGTGCCGAGGGAACATTTACCAAGGGAGCATGTACCGAGGTAGAATGTGCCAAGGTAGAATGTGCCAAGGTACCACGTACCGAGGTAGTATGTACAGAAGTAGCATGTTCCGTATTAACATGTTCCATGTTAGCATGTACCATGGAAGCATATACCGAGGATGCATGTACCGAGGTAGCATATACCAAGGCAGCATGTACGGAGCCAGCATGTACCAAGACAGCAAGCACCGAGGTAGCATGTACCGAAGTAGCCTGAACCTATGTAGCGTGTACCGAGGAAACATGTACCGAGGTAGCATATAACAAGGTAGCATGTACCGAGGCAACATGCACCAAGTTAGCATATACCAAGTCAGCATGTATCAAAATAGCATGTACCGAGGCAACATGCACCAAGTTAGCATATACCAAGTCAGCATGTATCAAGGTAGCATGTACCGAGGTTGCATATACGGAGATAGCATGTACCAAAGTGGAATGTACCAAGGTTGCTTGTACCGAGTTAGCATGTACCAAAGTAACATGTACCGAGGTAGCATGTACGGAGGTAGCATGTACGGAGATAGCATGTACCAAAGTGGAATGTACCAAGGTTGCTCGTACCGAATTAACATGTACCAAAGTAACATGTACCGAGGTAGCATGTGCCGAGGTAGCATGCTCTAAGGTGGCATGTACAAAGGTAGCATGTACCAAATTAGCATATACCAAGTCAGAATAAACCGAGGTAGAGTGTAACGAGTAGCATGTACCGAGGTAGCATGTACCGAGGAAGCATATACCGAGGTAGCATGCACCAAGGTGGCATGTACCAAGGTAGCATGTACCAAATCAGCATATACCAAATGAGCATATACCAAATGAGCATGTACAGAGATAGCATGTACGATGGTAGTATGTACCGAGATAATATGTACCAAAGTAGATTGTACCAAGGTGGCATGTACCATGGAATCATGTGCCTAGGTAGCATGTAGCAAGGTAGCATGTCCCGAGGTAGCATGTATCATATTAGCATGTGCCGAGGTAGAATGTACCGAGGCGGCATGTACAGAGGTAGCATGTTGCAAGGTAGCAAGCACCGAGGTAGCATGTTCCAAGGTAGCATGTACCGAGGTAGCATGTTCCGTATTAACATGTACCATGCTAGCATGTACCATGGAAGCCTTTAGCGAGGTAGCATGTACTGTTGTAGCATGTACCGATGTAGCATGTGCCGAAGTAGCATGTACCAAAGTGGCATGCAGCAAGGTGGCACGTACAAAGGCAGCATGCACCAAAGTAGCATGTACCTAGTTAGAATGTACCAAAGTAGCATGTACCTTAGTAGAATGTACCATGTTAGCATGTACGAATTTAGCATGTGCCGATGTAGAATGTTCCAAGGTAGCTTGTACCGAGGTAGCATGTAGCAAGGTAACGTGTACTGAAGCAGCATGTGCCGAGGTAGTGTATACCAAGGTAGCATGTACAAAGGTAGCATGTGCCGAGGTAGCATGTACCGAGGTAGCATGTATTAAAGTAACATGTCCCGAGGAAGCATGTACCGAGGTAGCATATACCAAGGTAGCATGTACGGAGGTAGCATGTACCGAGGTAGCATGTACCGAGGTAGCATGTACCGAGGTAGCATGTTCCGAGGTAGCATGTACCGAGGTAGCATGTACCGAGGTAGCATGTACCGAGGTAACATGTACCGAGGTAGCATGTACCGAGGTAGCATGTACCGAGGTAGCATGTACCGAGGTAGCATGTACCGAGGTAGCATGTTCCGAGGTAGCATGTACCGAGGTAGCATGTACCGAGGTAACATGTACCGAGGTAGCATGTACCGAGGTAGCATGTTCCGAGGTAGCATGTACCAAGGTAGCATGTACCGAGGTAGCATGTTCCGAGGTAGCATGTACCAAGGTAGCATGTACCGAGGTAGCATGTACCGAGGTAGCATGTACCAAGGTAGCATGTACCGAGGTAGCATATACCAAGGTAGCATGTACCGAGGTAGCATATACCAAGGTAGAATGTACCGAGGTAGCATATACCAAGGTAGCATGTACCGAGGTAGCATGTACCGAGGTAGCATGTACCGAGGTAGCATGTACCGAGGTAGCATGTACCGAGGTAGCATGTACCGAGGTAGCATGTACCGAGGTAGCATGTACAGTGGTAGCATTTACCGAGGTAGCATGTACCGAGGTAGCATGTACCGAGGTAGCATGTCCCGAGGTAGCATGTACCAAGGTAGCATGTACCGAGGTAGCATGTTCCGAGGTAGCATGTACCGAGGTAGCATGTACCGAGGTAGCATGTACCGAGGTAGCATGTACCGAGGTAGCATGTACTGAGGTAGCATGTACCGAGGTAGCATGTACCGAGGTAGCATGTACCAAGGTAGCATGTACCGAGGTAGCATGTACCGAGGTAGCATATACCAAGGTAGCATGTACCGAGGTAGCATATACCAAGGTAGCATGTACCGAGGAAGCATATACCAAGGTAGCACGTACCGAGGTAGCATATACCAAGGTAGCATGTACCGAGGTAGCATATACCAAGGTAGCATGTACCGAGGTAGCATATACCAAGGTAGCATGTACCGATGTAGCATATACCAAAGTAGCATGTACCGAGGTAGCATATACCAAGGTAGCATGTACCGAGGTAGCATATACCAAGGTAGCATGTACCGAGGTAACATATACCAAGGTAGCATGTACCGAGGTAGCATGTACCGAGGTAGCATATACCAAGGTAGCATGTACCGAGGTAGCATATACTAAAGTAGCATGTACCGAGGTAGCATATACCAAGGTAGCATGTACCGAGGTACCATGTACCAAGGTAGCATGTACCGAGGTAGCTTGTACGAAGGTAGCATGTACTGTTGTAGCATGTACCGATGTAGCATGTGCCGAGGTAGAATGTAGCTAGGTAGCATGTACAGAGGTAGCATGTACCGAGGTAGCATGTACCGAGGTAGCATGTACCAAGGTAGCATGTACCGAGGTAGCATGTACCGAGGTAGCATGTACCAAGGCAGCATGTACCGAGGTAGCATGTACCGAGGTAGCATATACGAAGGTAGCATATACCGAGGTAGCATGTACCGAGGTAGCATGTACCGGGGTAGAATATACCAAGGTAGCATGTACCGAGGGAGCATGGACCGAGGTAGCATGTACCAAGGTAGCATGTACCGAGGTAGCATATACCAAGGTAGCATATACCGAGGTACCATGTACCGAGGTAGCATATACCAAGGTAGTTTGTACCGAGGTTGCATATACCAAGGTAGCATGTACCGAGGTAGCATATACCAAGGTAGCATGTACCGAGGTAGCATATACCAAGGTAGCATGTACCGAGGTAGCATGTACCGAGGTAGCATATACCAAGGTAGCATGTACCGAGGTAGCATGTACCGAGGTAGCATATACCAAGGTAGCTTGTACCGAGGTAGAATATACCAAGGTAGCATGTACCGAGGTAGCATATACCAAGGTAGCATGTACCGAGGTAGCATATACCAAGGTAGCATGTACCGAGGTAGCATGTACCGAGGTAGCATATACCAAGGTAGCATGTACCGAGGTAGCATATACCAAAGTAGCATGTACCGAGGTAGCATATACCAAGGTAGCATGTACCGAGGTAGCATATACTAAGGTAGCATGTACGAGGTAGCATATTCCAAGGTAGCATGTACCGAGGTAGCATGTACCGAGGTAGCATATACCAAGGCAGCATGTACCGAGGCAGCATGTATCAAGATAGCAAGCACCGAGGTAGCATGTACCAAGGTAGCATGTACCGAGGTAGCATGTTCCGTATTAACATGTACCATGCTAGCATGTACCATGGAAGCATTTAGCGAGGTAGCATGTACTTTTGTAGCTTGTGCCGAAGTAGCATGTACCGAAGTGGCATGTACCGAGGTTGCATGTAGCAAGGTGGCACGTACAAAGGTAGCATGTACCAAAGTAGCATGTACCTAGTTAGAATGTACCAAAGTAGAATGTACCTTAGTAGAATGTACCAAGTTAGCATGTACGAATTTAGCATGTGCCGATGTAGAATGTTCCAAGGTAGCTTGTACCGAGGTAACATGTAGCAAGGTAACGTGTACTGAAGCAGCATGTGCCGAGGTAGTGTATACCAAGGTAGCATGTACCAAGGTAGCATGTGCCGAGGTAGCATCTACCGAGGTATCATGTACTAAAGTAACATGTACCGAGTTGTCATGTACCGAGGTAGCATATACCAATGTAGCATGTACGGAGGTAGCATGTACCGAGGTAGCATGTACCGAGGTAGCATACACCAAGGTAGCATGTACCAACGTAGCATGTACCAACGTAGCATGTACCAAGGTAACATGTGCCGAGGTAGCATGTACCAAGGTAGCATGTGCCGAGGTAGCATGTACCAAGATAGCATGTACCAAGGTAGCATGTACCAAGGTAGCATGTACCAAGGTAGCATGTACCAATGTAGCATGTGCTGAGGTAGCATGTGCCAAGGTAGCATGTGCCGAGGTAGCATGTACCAAGGTAGCATGTACCAAGGTAGCATGTACCAAGGTAGCATGTACCAAGGTAGCATGTACCAAGGTAGCATGTGCCGAGGTAGCATGTACCGAGTTAGTATCTACCGAGGTATCATGTACTGAGGTAACATGTACCGTGGTAGCATGTACAGAGGTAGCATGTACTAAAGTAACATGTACCGAGGAAGCATGTACCGAGGTAGCATATACCAAGGTAGTTCATATACCAAGGTAGCATGTACGGAGGTAGCATGTACCGAGGCAGCATGTACCGAGGTAGCATATACCAATGTAGCGTGTACTGAGGTAGTATGTACCGAGGTAGCATGTACTAAAGTAACATGTACCGAGGAAGCATGTACCGAGGTAGCATATACCAAGGTAGCATGTACGGAGGTAGCATGTACCGAGGTAGCATGTACCGAGGTAGCATATACCAAGGTAGCGTGTACGGAGGTAGCATGTACCGAGGTAGCATATACCAAGGTAGCATGTACTAAAGTAACATGTACCGAGGAAGCATGTACCGAAGTAGCATATACCAAGGTAGCATGTACGGAGGTAGCATGTACCGAGGTAGCATGTACCGAGGTAGCATATACCAAGGTAGCATGTGCCGAGGTAGCATGTACCGAGGTAGCATATACCAAGGTAGCATGTGCCGAGGTAGCATTTACCGGGGTAGAATGTACCGAGGTAGCATGTACTAAAGCAACATGTACCGAGGTAGCATGTACCGAGTTAGCATATACCAAGGTAGCATTACCGAGGTAGCATGTTGTGCAAGACAGGTATACAATACCGACATGATGAAAGATTAAGACACATGTGCAACATCTGTTTTTCTTTATTGTAGACGTTTCGCCATCCAACGGCTTCATCAATACAGATTTTTGGACATAATTAGAAAACAGAAGAACTAATTATGTCCAAGAATCTGTATTGATAAAGTCACTGGATGGCGAAACGTCTACAATAAAGATAACCAGATGTTGCACATGTGTCTTAATCGAGGTAGCATGTACCGAGGTAGCATGTACCGAGGTAGCATGTACCGAGGTAGCATGTACAGAGGTAGCATGTACCAAGGTAGCATGTACCGAGGTAGCATGTTCCGAGGTAGCATGTACCAAGGTAGCATGTACCGAGGTAGCATGTACCGAGGTAGCATATACCAAGGTAGCATGTACCGAGGTAGCATATACCAAGGTAGCATGTACCGAGGTAGCATATACCAAGGTAGAATGTACCGAGGTAGCATATACCAAGTTAGCATGTACAGAGGTAGCATATACCTAGGTAGCATGTACCGAGGTAGATGAATGGGTTAGAGAACCGATGAGTTGATAAATTAGACATATGTGCAACACTTAGGTATCTTTATTGAGGAAACGTTTCGCCACACAGTGGCTTCATCAGTCCATACACAGGAGAAGCTAGAAGAACAGGAGGAGAATGAGATAATCAGTCCCTCAGCCTTGAGTCGATGTGGTCAGTCCATCAATCTTGAATAGAATACGGCATATGAGCGGAGAAGCAGCTTATAAACCGTATGGCAGGAGAGGTGCAGCAGTCGTAGGTGGTGTCGCATTTGTCCAATGTGGAAGTAGGTTGTGCCCAAGGGTTAGGCAAGCGACGAATTCCCAAGTATTAAGATCCCAAGAAGTTGCAGTGTCTGACAGGTTTGTAGATGAATGGTTCACGGAACCGACACGTTGATAATTTATCAACGTGTCTGAGAGAGTTAGAGCTAAGGAAGGGGTAGCAGTAATGTTGAAGGCTCAGTTATGGAAGGAGAAGAGGGAAAATAAATGTATAAATTCAAGAATTATGTGGATTAAAATAAGAATCAGATGCAAAAAGTGGTTCAGAATAAGTGTGTATGCACCTGGAGAAGAGAGGAACGTAAAGGAGAGAGATAGTGTGTAGGAACTTCTGAACCAAGTGAGAAAGTAATTGTGGTAGGGGACCTAAATGCTGAAGTTGGAGAAACGTTTAGTGAGGGTGTGGTAGGTAAGTTTGGGGTGCCAGGTGTAAATGATAATGGGAGCCCTTAGAATGAACTTTATATAGAAAGGGGTTTGGTTATAGGTAATACATATGTAAAGAAAAAAGATAAATAAGTATACAATATACGATATAGTGCATAATGACTACATATTGGTAGATAAAAGACTGTTGGGTAGATTTTAGGATGTACATATTTCTAGAGGGGATATATATATATATATATATATATATATATATATATATATATATATATATATATATATATATATATATATATCGGTGATATATATATAGATATATATATATATATATATATATATATATATATATATATATATATATATATATATATATATATATATATATATATATATATATATATAGTGAGGCTCAAGTTAGAGTATGTAGGAAAGAGGGAGATTATATCCCAGTAAAAGTAGGCCTTAGACTAGGATGTGTGATGTCACCGTGGTTGTTTAATATATTTATAGATGGGGTTGTAAGAGAAGTAAATGCAAGGGTCTTGGCAAGATGCGTGGAGTTAAAAGATAAAGAATCACACATAAAGTGGGAGTTGTCACAGTTGCTCTTTGCTGATGACACTGTGCTCTTGGGAGATTCTGAAGAAAAGTTGCAGAGGTTGGTGGATGAATTTGGTAGGGTATGCAAAAGAAGAAAATTAAAAGTGAATACAGGAAAGAGTAAGGTTATGAGGATAACAAAAAGATTAGGTGATGAAAGATTGGATATCAGATTGGAGGGAGAGAGTATGGAGGAGGTAAATGTATTCAGATATTTGGGAGTGGACGTGTCAGCGGATGGGTCTATGAAAGATGAGGTGAATCATAGAATTGATGAGGGGAAAAGGGTGAGCGGTGCACTTAGGAGTCTGTGGAGACAAAGAACTTTGTCCTTGGAGGCAAAGAGGGGAATGTATGAGAGTATAGTTTTACCAATGCTCTTATATGGGTGTGAAGCATGGGTGATGAATGTTGCAGCGAGGAGAAGGCTGGAGGCAGTGGAGATGTCATGTCTGAGGGCAATGTGTGGTGTGAATATAATGCAGAGAATTCGTAGTTTGGAAGTTAGGAGGAGGTGCGGGATTATCAAAACTGTTGTCCAGAGGGCTGAGGAAGGGTTGTTGAGGTGGTTCGGACATGTAGAAAGAATGGAGCGAAACAGAATGACTTCAAGAGTGTATCAGTCTGTAGTGGAAGGAAGGCGGGGTAGGGGTCGGCCTAGGAAAGGTTGGAGGGAAGGGGTAAAGGAGGTTTTGTGTACGAGGGGCTTGGACTTCCAGCGGGCATGCGTGAGCGTGTTTGATAGGAGTGAATGGAGACAAATGGTTTTTTAATACTTGACGTGCTGTTGGAGTGTGAGAAAAGTAACATTTATGAAGGGATTCAGGGAAACCGGCAGGCCGAACTTGAGTCCTGGAGATGGGAAGTACAGTGCCTGCACTCTGAAGGAGGGGTGTTAATGTTGCAGTTTAAAAACTGTAGTGTAAAGCACCCTTCTGGCAAGACAGTGATGGAGTGAATGATGGTGAAAGTTTTTCTTTTTCGGGCCACCCTGCCTTGGTGGGAATCGGCCAGTGTGTTAATAATATATATATATATATATATATATATATATATATATATATATATATATATATATATATATATATATATATATATATATATATATATATATATATATATATATATATATATATATATATATATATATATACATATATATATATATATATATATATATATATATATATATATATATATATATATATATATATATATATATATATATATATATATATATATTATATATATATATATTGCATATATATATATTGCATATATATATATATATATATATATATATATATATATATATATATATATATATATATATATATATATATATATATATATATATATATATATATATATATATGTTTGTAGATGAATGGTACAGAGAACCGACATGTTGATAAATTCGACCCATGTGTCTAATTTATCAACATGTCGGTTCTCTGAACCATTCATCTACAAACCTGTCAGACACTGCAACTTCTTGGGATCTTAATACTTGGGAATTCTTCGCTTGCCTAATTCTTGGGCACGACCTACTTCCACATTGAACAAATGTTACATGACCTATGACTGCTGCACCTCTCCTGCCAACGGTTTATAAGCTCCTTCTCAGCACGTATGCCGTATTCTATTCAAGATTGATGGACTGACCACATCGACTCAAGGTTGAGGGACTGATTACCTCATTCTCCTCCTGTTCTTCAAGATTCTCCTTTGTATGGACTGATGAAGCCACTGTGTGGCGAAACGTTTCCTCAATAAAGATACCCAAGAGTTGCACATGTGTCTAATTTATCAATATATATATATATATATATATATGTCGTGCCGAATAGGCAGAACTTGCTATCTTGGCTTAAATAGCAACGCTCATCTTGCCTTATAGGACAAGCGAAAATTTGTGTATGCAATAATTTCGACAAAATCATTCTGAACCTAACGAAAAAAATATATTTCACTGTGTTTGTTTAGTATTAAATTACTGTAAACAAATCTAAAATATATTTAGTTGGGTTAGGGTAAAATAAATTGCTCTTGTTATAATAAGGTTAGGTAAGTTTTCTAAGATTCTTTTGGAGCAAAATTAAAAAATTTTACATTAAAATTAATAAAAAAAATATATCTTTAAACGTATAGGAGAAAATTTTAGAAAGGATTTAATTTTAAATGAGTTCTTGCTAATTGGCCAGTTTTACATATTTGGCACGACATATATATATATATATATATATATATATATATATATATATATATATATATATATATATATATATATATATATATATATATATATATATATATATATATATATATATATATATATATATATATATTATGTAATAAAATATTCCTACTGGTAAAAAAAAAAAAAAAAAAAAAAAATGAAAAGATGGGGTGGTAGGGAAAGTGGAATATTCAAACGGCTTCAGGAAGAAATCCAAATATTCATCCTTGAAGCCTTTTTATCCACTTTTACGAGGCTATGGGTCCCACAATTTACACCAGAGGTGGACCCCATCCTATATATATAAAAAATATGTATATATGTATATATATATATATATATATATATATATATATATATATATATATATATATATATATATATATATATATATATATATATATATATATATATATATATATATATATATATATATATATATATATATATATATATATATATATATATATATATATATATATATATATATATATATATCAGATCACTTTTTAGTTGTAGCTACACTGATCTAGGGACTTGGATCTGTGCTCCGGTTCTGCTGTATAATCCATGATTACAATAATACTGGAGGACAGATGGGCTAGTAAGAGTATAGGCAATGAGGTTGAAGATGTATGGGGTAGGTTAAAGACTGTAGTGTTAGAGTGTTAAGTAGAAGTTTGTGGTTACAGGAAAGTGGGTGCGGGAGGGAAGAAGAGTGATTGGTGGAATGATGATGTAAAGAGAGTAGTAAGAGAGAAAAAAATAGCATATAGGAGGTTTTTACATAATGAAGCGATACAAAAAGGGAAGAATATATGGAGAGAAAAGGAGAAGTTAAGAGACTGGTGAAGCAATGTGAAAGGAGAGCAAATGAGAGAGTGGGTGAGATGTTATCATCAAATTTTGTTGTAAATAAGAAAAAGTTTTGGAGTGAGATTAATTAGCTGAGAAAGCCTAAGGAACAAATGGGTTTGATAAATAAAAATAGGAAAGTTATTAAATGAAGAGTTAGAGGTATCGGAAAGATGGAGGGAATGTTTTGAGGAATTGTTAAATGTTGTGAGTATAGGGAAACTGTGATTTCGTGTATCAGGCAGGGAGGAATAACATCTTGCAAGAGCGAGGAAGAGCCAGTTGTGAGTGTGGGAGAAGTAAGGCAGTGGGTAGAATGAAAGGGGTTAAAGTAGCTGGGATTTATTGGATAAAGACAGAAATGCTAAAAGTAGGGGAGGGGGGGTATATAGTTTTGGAATGGTTAGTTCTATTATTGAATAAATGTATGGAAGAGAGTAATGTTCCTAGGAATTGGAAAAGAGCATTCATAGTTCCTTTGTATTAATTAAAGAGGAATAAGACTGTTGAGTATACCTGGTCAAGTGTATGGTAGAGGTATTACTGAAAGAATTAAGAGTAAAATGGAGAGCAATATAGCAAATGAACAAGGAGGCTTTAGGAAGGGTAGGGGGTGTTTAGACCAAGTGTTTACAGTGAAACATTTAAGTAAACAGTATTTAGATAAAGGTAAAGAGGTTTTTTTTATGGAATTTTTGGATTTTGAAAAGGCGTATGACAGAGTGGATAGGAAGGGGGGGCAATGTGACAGATGTTGCCAGTGTATGGAATAGGAGGTAGGTTACTGAAATCAGTGAAGAGTTTTTACAAGGATATTGAGGCTCAGGTTAGAGTATGTAGAAGAGAGGGAGATTATTTCCCAGTAAAAGTAGGTCTTAGACAAGGATTTATGACGTCACCGTGGTTGTTCAATATATTTATAGACGGGGTTGTAAGAGAAGTGAATGCTCGGGTGTTGGCAAGAGGTGTGGAGTTAAAAGATGAAGTATCTAACACAACATGGGAGTTGTCACAGTTGCTCTTTGCTGGTGACACTGCTTTCGGGAGATTCTAAAGAGAAATTGCAGAGGTTGGTGGACGAGTTTGGTAGGGTGTGTAAAAGAAGGAAATTTAAAGGGATTGTAGGAAAGAGTAAGGTGATGAGAGTAACAAAGAATTTAGATGACGAAAGACTGAATATCAGATTGGAGGGAGAGAGCGTGGAGAAGGTGAATGTATTTAGAGATCTGGGGGTGGACATGTCAGCAGACGGGTCTATGAGGGATGAGGAGAAGCATAGAATTGACGAGAGGGGTAAAGGTGAGTGATACACTGAGGAGTCTGTGGAGACAAAGAACTTTATCCATGGAAGAAAAGAGGGGAATGTATGAGAGTATAGTCATATCAATGCACTTATATGGTGTGAAGCATGGGTGGTGAATGTTGCAACAAGAAGAAGGCTGGAGGCAGTGGAGATGTCATGTCCGAGGGCAATGTGTGGTGTGAATATAATACAGAGAATCCGTAGTGTGGAAAGAGTGAGGAGGTGCGGGATTGCTAAAACTATTATCTAGAGGGCAGAGGAGGGGTTGTTGAGGTAGTTCGGACATTTAGAGAGGCTGGAACTTAATAGAATGACATGGAGAACATATAAATTTGTAGTGGAAGGGAGGTGGGGTAGGGGTTGGCTTAGGAAAGGTTGGAAGAAGAGGGTAAAGAAGGTTTTGTATGTGAGTGGCTTGGACTTCCTTGATAACGTGAGAAGTCACGAAATCGCTTGGAATCTCGCTATTTTTTCACAGTGGTTGTCCTGCATATTGTGATATCACCTGTTTACTGTGATTTTATACGTAAAATTGCTCATTTAGCAAGAACTCATTTAAAATTAAGTCCTTTCTAAAATTTTCTCTTATTCGTTCAAAGATATATATATTGTTTTTCATTTATATTAATGTAAAAATTAATAATTTTTTACCTAAGGACCTTAGAAAACTTACCTAACCTTATTATAATAAGCGCAGTTTAATTTCGCCTAATCCAGTTAAATATATCTTAGATAAGTTTACAGTAATTTAATAATAAACAAGCACAATGAAATATATTTTTTCCGTTAGGTTCAGAATTATTTTTACGAAATTATTGCATACACAAATTTTCGTTTACCTATACGGCACGACATTATATATATATATATATATATATATATATATATATATATATATATATATATATATATATATATATATATATATATATATATATATATATATATATATATATATATATATATATATATATATATATATATATATATATATATATATAAATATATATATATATAAATATATATATGTCGTGCCGAATATGTAAAACTGGTCAATTAGCAAGAACTCATTTAAAATTAAGTCCTTTCTAAAATTTTCTCTCATACGTTTAAAGATATATTTTTTTCATTAATGTTGATGTAAAAATTTATAATTTTGCACCAAAAGGAACTTAGAAAACTTACCTAACCTTATTATAACAAGAACAATTTATTTTAGCCTAACCCAACTAAATATATTTTAGATTTGTTTACAATAATTTAATACTAAACAAACACAGTGAAATATATTTTTTTCGTTAGGTTCAGAATGATTTTGGCGAAATTATTGCATACACAAATTTTCACTTGTCCTACATGGCAAGATGAGCGTTGCTATTTAAGCCACGATCGCAAGTTCTGCCTATTCGGCACGACATATATATATATATATATATATATATATATATATATATATATATATATATATATATATATATATATATATATATATATATATATATATATATATATATATATATATATATATATATATATATATACAACACACATTAGGCAAAGATCGTGAAGAAGTGATTTAAGATGCAAGCCACTACAGGGAGAGTTGAATGATAGTTCAAGGAGCATCGTGCTGTAATCAACACATCATCAGAGCCTTGCAATGTTGCAGAAATAAGTAGGAGGTCCCAGCAGATTCGCTCAGAGGAACGTTCTTGCTAAGAATGAGGTAGGACGGCAGGAGATGCCTAATGTCCCAGGCACACCAGTGCCAAGTGCCAGAAAGATTGAGTAATAATAATAATGTAATATAATATATCTTTATTTATACAAGTACATGTACAAGGTATACATACCATAGCTGACATCAATGACATACTACCATATAGAAAGACGCTTGTTATGCTAAGCATTTCGGGCAAATTAGGTCAGTTTTGCCCCAGGATATGACAACACCAGTCGACTAACATCCAGCTACGCATTTTATACTGATGGGTGAACATGGACAGCAGGTGTCTTATGGAAACTTGTCCTAACGTTATCCAGCCGTACCGGAAATTTGAACTCCGGACCTTAGTGTGTGAGCTGAGTGCTCTAGTGATCAAGCTATGGAACACCTAGGGCAGGAAGCCATAGCCTAAAACCGGACTCATATGCGAATGCTCTGGACTGTCTTAAATATTATGGTTCCACTCAAAAGACTTACGGGGACGACCTGTTTTTCCTGCCACAAATGGAGAGGAATTGGTTTGAAGGCTCCGTGTGAGTGAACTATAATGTCTTGTACTGATGTCACCTGTTACAGTAGGAAAGCAACATTCTTAAGTAAAGTCTCCAAGTCCCGCCATCTGCTACGTCATCCACAAGTCTTATTATACACAACTTTCCCCAGTCAACAACACAAGACTTAGATGTAACTCTTGTCCTTTCAATGTTATTGTCAATGTTCTCAGAAAAAAAACACGCAATAGGCCGAGTGAGAGAGAGAGATATACAGACAGACACAAAGACAGACGGACAGACAGAGGCAGACAGACAGATTGAGACAGAGATAGTGGGACAGTAGTAAAATAAAAATCTCAACACTTCGTGAAAGTAAAATGTTGAGTAATGACCAGCAGGGAGCCAGCAGTGGTTACTGTAACAACTACACAACTATATAACAGTGTACAAAGTGCTGAAAGCTGCGTTACACAAAGTGTACACAAGAGCACGGTATGGGTAGCTGTGTAACATAAAGTGTACACAAGAGCACTTTGTGGGTAATTACGGAACACTATGTGGACAACTACGTAAGACTGTGTGGGTAACTACGTAACACTCTGTGGGTAACTGCGTAACAGTGTGTGGGTAACTACGTAACACTGTGTGGGTAATTGCATAACACTGTAGGTAGCTGTATCGCTGTCGTAACAGAGCTCCCCAACGGACCAAGGGTCCTCATCACTACCATGGGTCCACATCACTACCATGACAGCACATCACTACCATGACAGCACCTCACTACCATGTGTCCACATCACTACCATGACAGCACATCACTACCATGACAGCACATCACTACCATGTGTCCACATCACTACCATGACAGCACATCACTACCATGCGTCCACATCACTACCATGAGAGCACATCACTGCCATGGGTCCACATCACTACCACGGGTCCACATCACTACCATGAGAGCACATCACTACCATGGGTCCACATCACTACCAAGGGTCCACATCACTACCATGGGTCCACATCACTACCAAGGGTCTACATCACTACCATGAGAGCACATCACTACCATGGGTCCACATCGTTACCAAGGGTCCACATCACTACCATGACAGCGCATCACTACCATGGGTCCACATCACTACCAAGGGTCTACATCACTACCATGACAGCACATCACTACCATGGGTCCACATCACTACCATGTGTCCACATCACTACCTTAACAGCACATCACTACCATGGGTCCACATCACTACCATGTGTCCACATCACTACCATGACAGCACATCACTACCATGGGCCCACATCACTACCATGACAGCACAATCACTACCATGGGTCCACATCACTTCCATGACAGCACATCACTACCAAGGGTCCACATCACTGCCATGACAGCACAATCACTACCATGGGTCTACATCACTACCATGACAGCACAATCACTACCATGGGTCCACATCACTGCCATGACAGCACAATCACTACCATGGGTCCATATCACTGCCATGACAACACAATCACTACCATGGGTCCACATCACTACCATGACAGCACAATCACTACCATGACAGCACAATCACTACCAGACAGGATGTCAGCACAGCATATCTGTGGGACATGTAAAAAAATCCTTGGAAGGAATTCCAGAATCACATGCAACCTATGCTCTTCCAAACACCATATCTCTTGTACTAGACTAAATACAGCCTCAAAAAATGACCTCGAACTAGCAAGGTGCTTCTGGTTGTGCAATAAAGATGTAGAACTTTGGGCAGGTATCAGAAAGGTACTAAGGAGAGTAATAAATGATAAAAATAATCAAGAAAACAAGGATGACCTCTTGGATAGTCTACCAAAAATATATAAAACATGGGAGAAAGAGATAGTGTATCAAAAAATGCAGAATGTCCATACCACAACAGATGACTCGAAACTACCTAGTCACCCACATGGTGCTAAGCCAGACCCATCCCCCAGTCTTAGCACTAATACCCACAGTGATGGTGCTGGCCCAAGCTCCCCCAGGCATAGCACCAATACCCTCAGTGCTGGTGCTGGCCCAGACCCAGCCCCACCCCCCAGCCCCAGTGCTGACCCAGACCCAGCCCCCAGCCCTACTGCCAGCCCAGACTCTCCTAGGGACACTACCCAAACCACCACAAAAACAGTAAATATACAACCATCATTGCACAAGACCGTGGCCCACAGTACAGATGTTGGAGAGGAGTCTCCTCCTTCCTCTACTGGGGAAAGTAGATTGAATCCAGGACGGGGTGGCCCTGGCTTGGATACTGAGGATTATAGTGCAGTCCCAGAACCTGCAGAAATTGACAACACACCTCCCAACAATTCTCAACCAAAGGTGAATTTGTGCAAATATTATGCTTGGGGCATCTGTAAGCATGGAATAACAGGGGAAAAAATGGGACATGCTACTTTGACCATCCCAAAAAATGTAGCGACCTCCTGTCTAAAGGAGTGTGTCGTTCTTCTTCCTGTACTTTCTTTCACCCAAAAATGTGCCACTCCTCGGTCCTCCAGAAGCAGTGTTACAACATCGAATGCCCTGCATACCATCTAAAAGGGACCAGGAGGCACAGACCCCACAAGACAAACAATAGTAGCTACGACAACCCAACTCCAGGTGATTTTTTAGTGGCAGGAAACGAAAAAAGAAAATGGAAGGAAATAACAAAAATAGTCCACCACCTTGGAGCCTTGTTGGACTGGAGGCGCAGCCAGTGGCCACCCATGGCCCTCCAGAATTATTACAACTACTGATGCCAATAACAAAATCCCCCCAACAAACACAGAATACAACCTCGTTCATATTTGCTAATATACAGGGCCTTAAGCCATCCACCAACAACAAAATACCTTTTATCAGTGGACTTCTAGTGGAGTCTAATGCAATGTTTGCAGCCTTCACAGAGACTCACACAAAAGATCACTTTGACAGTGAAATATGGATAAGTGGTTACAACCTTTTTAGATGCGACAGAAAAAACAGGCAACAAGGGGGGGTTGGCCTGTATGTCAAAGAGTCCCTTATCTGCACGGAGTTGCTGAACACCACAAATGAGGTAGTTGAAGTTCTATCAATAAAGATCGAGAACCAAAACCTAGTCATTGTGGTTGTATACAAGCCACCAGATGCAACCTCCCAACAGTTCAAGGAACAGCTACTGAAAATCGATTACTGTTTGGAAAACCTTCCAGCTCCATCCCCAAACATCTTACTGCTTGGTGATTTCAACCTAAGGCATACAAAATGGAAGAATGTAGCAAATAATGTTATAGCTGAAACAATCCCCGGAGGTAGCGCAGATGAAAGGTCACACACACATGAGCTACTAAGTCTCTGCGAAAAACACACCTTAAGCCAGCAGGTAGTGGAGCCAACAAGACTAGAAAACGCACTTGACCTTATCTTCACAAATAATGAGGACCTGATAAGAGACATAAGAATATCAAAAACAACTAATTCCGATCACAATCTAATCGAAGTCCAGACGTACATGCATAGGGGTCCTGAACAACAGACTGCATGTACCTGTGAAGGTGTCTTCACAAAATACAATTTCAACAACAAGAACATCAACTGGGACCAGGTAAACCATGTCCTAAACGAAACATGTTGGGAAGATGTCTTAAATGACATGGACCCAAACCAGTGCCTTGAAAGGATCAACTGCCTGGTAGCCGAAGCATGTTCTAGGCATATTCCCCTAAGAAAGAAGAAGAGCAGGAGTAAACTGGAGAGAAAAAGACGCTCCCTCTACAGAAGACGACGAAGAGTCACTGAGCTCCTCAGGAGTGCTAGAATATCTGATACACGAAGGGAGGCGCTGACCAGGGAAGTGGAAACTATCGAACTTAAGCTAAATGACTCTTACAGGAACCAGGAGAGGCAGGAGGAGCTTAAAGCTATTAGTGAAATTGAAAGAAATTCAAATTATTTCTTTTCATATGCCAAAAACAAGGCAAATACCACATCTAGTATCGGGCCCTTACTCAGACAGGATGGGACTTACACAGACGACAACAAGGAAATGAGTGAAATATTGAAATCCCAGTACGACTCTGTGTTTAGTGAACCACTAATCGGTCTGAGGATCGACGACCCAAATGATTTCTTCATGAATGAGCCTCAAAACTCCATAAATGTATGCCAGATTTCCGACATTACCCTAACTCCGATAGATTTCGAAAAAGCCATTGACAACATGCCTATGCACTCAGCCCCGGGCCCAGACTCGTGGAACTCTGTTTTCATTAAGAACTGCAAGAAACCCCTCTCGCGTGCCCTAAGTACACTATGGAGGAGGAGCTTGGACATGGGTGAAATTCCACAGTCACTTAAAACAACGGATATAGCCCCACTCCATAAAGGTGGCAGCAAAGCATTAGCTAAGAACTATAGACCAATAGCTCTGACATCCCACATCATAAAAATCTTTGAAAGAGTGCTAAGAAGCAGGATTGCAAATCACCTGGATTCCCAAAATCTGCACAATCCAGGGCAACATGGGTTCAGGGCAGGTCGCTCCTGCCTCTCACAACTACTGGATCACTATGACATGGCCTTGGATGCACTGGAAGAAAATCAGAATGCAGATGTAATATACACAGACTTTGCAAAAGCATTTGACAAATGCGATCATGGCGTAATAGCCCATAAAATACGTGCTAAAGGAATAACTGGGAAAGTGGGGAGATGGATCTTCAACTTCCTAACAAATCGAACACAAAGAGTAGTGGTCAACAGAGTTAAATCGGAGGCTGCCATAGTGAAGAGCTCTGTTCCACAAGGCACAGTACTCGCCCCCATCTTATTCCTTATCCTCATATCAGACATAAACAGAGATATACACCACAGCACCGGTTGCGGATGATACTAGGATCTGCATGAGGCTGTCATCTGCTGAGGACGCGGTTAACCTCCAAGAAGATATAAACAAAGTTTTCCAGTGGGCAACGGTAAACAATATGATGTTCAATGAGGACAAATTCCAACTACTCCGTTATGGAAAACTGGAGGAGATAATAACTAGAACAGAGTATACTACTGACTCCGGCCATACAATAGAGCGGAAAAATAATGTAAGGGACCTGGGAGTAGTAATGTCTGAGGATCTCACTTTCAAGGATCACAACAGTGCCACGATCGCACGTGCAAAGAAAATGATAGGATGGATAATGAGAACTTTCAAAACGAGAGATGCCAAGCCCATGATGATCCTTTTCAAATCACTTGTTCTCTCTAGGCTGGAATACTGCTGTACATTAACATCTCCATACAAAGCAGGTGAAATCGCAGATCTAGAGAGTGTACAGAGATCCTTTATTGCACGTATAAGTTCTGTCAAGCACCTTAACTACTGGGAACGCTTGGAAGCACTTGACTTGTACTCGTTGGAACGCAGGAGGGAGAGATATATCATAATCTACACTTGGAAAATCTTGGAAGGAATGGTCCCAAATCTGCACACAGAAATCACTCCCTACGAAAGTAAAAGACTGGGCAGGCGATGCAAAATGCCGCCAACAAAAAGTAGGGGCGCCATTGGTACACTAAGAGAAAACACCATAAGTGTCCGGGGCCCAAAACTGTTCAACAGCCTCCCATCAAGCATTAGGGGAATTGCCAATAAACCCCTGGCTGCCTTCAAGAGAGAGCTGGACAGATACCTAAAGTCAGTGCCGGATCAGCCGGGCTGTGGCTCGTACGTTGGACTGCGTGCAGCCAGCAGTAACAGCCTAGTTGATCAGGCCCTGATCCATCGGGAGGCCTGGTCGTGGACCGGGCCGCGGGGGCGTTGATCCCCGGAATAACCTCCAGGTAACCTCCAGGTAACCATGGGTCCACGTCACTACCATGGCAGCAAAATCACTACTATTGGTCCACATTACTACCATAACAGCACAACCACTACCATGGGTCCACATCACTGCCATGACAGCACAACCACTACCATGGGTCCACATAACTACCATGACAACACAATCAGTACCATGAGTCCACATCACTACCATGACAACACAATCACTACCATGGGTCCTCATCACTACCATGACAGCACAATCACTGCCATGGGTCTACATCACTGCCATGACAGCACAATCACTACCCTGGGTCCACGTCACTACCATGGCAGCACAATCACAACCATGGGTTCACATCACTACCATGACAGCCCAATCACTACCATGGGTCCACATCACTACCATGACAGCACAATCACAACCATGGGCTCACATCACTACCATGACAGGACAACCACTGACCATGGGCCTCATCACAACCATGCCATGACAACCACTGGTTATTGGGCAACATCACTACCATGACATGACAACCACTGACATGGAGCACCATCACTACCATGACAGCACAATCACAACCATGGGCTCACATTACTACCATGACAGGACAACCACTGACCATAGGCCTCATCACAACCATGCCATGACATAGGGCGACATCACTACCATGGCAGAACAACCATTGACCATGGGGCAACATGAGAGCCATTGACCATGAGGCAACTTCACTGCCATTACAGGACTTAAATACTGACCACAGGGACCACATCCCTACCATTATAGGGCTACCTGACTGGCCATTGGACCGTATCAAAACCATGGCTGCTCTCCCCCACTGTGAACCACAAGCGGCTAGATGTTGCATCATCTGGCTACGGTATACAACTGTCGTTGGCTCCTCGCCCATGAAGAATGTTGTTTTTATATTTTTCTCGCTCAGCTGTTTCCCCACAAAGGCAACACCCTGCTCTTCTACACCTAGGCGGTTATGAGGGCGTGTAGTACGTGTTAGAATGTGTTAAACACTTGACATGACATGTGTAGCACGTATGATTCGTGTGTATCACAAATGAAGAGGTTTCGGAACCTGTACAGCCAAGTCAGAACGCGTGAAGCACTTGTAGCGTTACATGTCTCAAAACGCGTGTAGCACTTGATGTGTGTAGCACATGTCAGTACGTGTGTAGCAAGTGTCGGAACGTGTGTATCAAGTGTCAGGATTTTTTTTAGCAAGTGTGAGAACGTGAATACTAAGTGCCACAATGTATACAGCAAGTGTCTGTCTGTTTCATTGTACCACAATCTGTGTAGCGAGTGTAAGTACGTGTGATCCAAGTTTCAGGATATGTATAACACCTGCTGACAGGTGTTACACACACCTGATTGTCGGTACTCCTGTTATGTGCCGACAATCAGCCTGTCGGAGGACACGAGGTTGGTGCGGATCATCCTGTCCACGGAACCTAAGTTGCATTTCTTCTCGATTCAGCACCACGATCATACTGGAACGTTATCTAAATAAGACTCCTTCTTCCTGTAGCACCACGATCATCGCGGAACGTGCTGTGCTCAAGCACCACTATCACAGCTGCTTTGCCGTAATGGAAAGCATTTCTGGGAAGGGCTGCAGCAAATTACTTATAATCTTCTTGATGCCATTGAAGGATTTCTTTCAGTGTGTGTCTGGCAGTGAGTACATGCAAGTTCCCGCCAATACCAAACCTGGAGCTCACTGTCCTTCTGTAGTTAGCACCACATTATTATTATTATTATTATTATTATTATTATTATTATTATTATTATTATTATTATTATTATTATTATTATTATTATTATTATTATTATTATTATATTCATAAGGAAACGTTAAACCAGTAGGAATCACAAACTGTTTTTTGTTTAGCTTAAAATGACACAATAGCAAAACGTTCTTTAATAAAACTGTTTAGTCATCGTTCTCGGCCATATAAGTGAGACACCGTATGTGTCATTTTTGACACCATCTGGGCTATGTGTGACACCATCTGTGTTATGTGTGACACCATATGTGTTATGTGTGACACCATCTGTGTTTTGTGCGACCCTGTCTGTGTTGTGTTGTACCATCTGTGTTATGTGTGGCATCATCTGTTATATGTGACACCATCTGTGTCATGTGTGACACCATCTGTGTTATGTGTGACACCATCTGTGTTTTGTGCGACCCTGTCTGTGTTGTGTTGTACCATCTGTGTTATGTGTGGCATCATCTGTTATATGTGACACCATCTGTGTCATGTGTGACACCATCTGTGTCATGTGTGACACCATCTGTGTCATGTGTGGCACGATCTCTGTTATGAGTGGCATCATCTCTGTTAAGTATGATATTACGAAGACAGGTTTGGTCTAGTGGCCTGCACACCTGGTTGTAGCACTACAACCGATGTAGAAACGAGGAAGAACAAAAAACAGCAGAGAATAAATACTTTTATTTCCTTCACCAAACAGCGAGCAATAATATGTAAAATATTTACAGAGGATATGTATAGAAAACTACAAGCAAGAGAACTGTCTTCGAACAGACTTGGAGGTAAGTCTGCCAAGGTTGATTCACCAGTGTCCAACATCGCTTCATAATTTTGAAGGGCTTCCATGAGATTGTTTGGATGAACCAAGGTGTTAGCATAACGAGAGGGTCTCACTCATTATACTCTCACCACCTGAGAGAGGGGTCCCACTCATTATGCTCTCAGCACCTGGTTCTCTGGTCGGGAAGGCATGCCAATATGGGTGTGTAACATACGCCGAGTAAATTGTAACTTACTCTTAGCAAGACACATGTGATGCCACCTGTTTTCCGAGTGACAACACCTGTGTAATATGTGGCTTCATCTGTGTTATGTGTGACATCATCTGTGTTATATGTGACATCGTCTGTGTTATGTGTGACATCTCTGTGTTATGTGTGGCACCATTTGAGTTATTTTTTTATATTATTATCACACTGGCCGATTCCCACCAAGGCAGGGTGGCCCGAAAAAGAAAAACTTTCACCATCATTCACTCCATTCACTCCATCACTCATGGTAGTAGGTTGGTAGACAGCAACCACCCAGGGAAGTACTACCGTCCTGCCAGATGACTGTGAAACAAAAACCGGTAACTGTTTTGCATGATGGTAGGATTGCTGGTTTCTTTTTCTGTCTCATAAACACGCTAGATAACAGGGATATCTTGCTACTCCAACTTACACTTTGGTCACACTTCACAGACACGCACATGCATATATATATACATACATCTAGGTTTTTCTCCTTTTTCTACATAGCTCTTGTTCTTCTTTATTTCTTCTATTGTCCATGGGGAAGTGGAAAAGAATCTTTCCTCCGTAAGCCATGCGTGTCGTATGAGGCGACTAAAATTCCGGGAGCAATGGGCTAGTAACCCCTTCTCCTGTAGACATTTACTAAAAAAGAGAAGAAGAAAAACTTTACATTTGAGTTATGTGTGATATTATTTGTAATGTCCAACATCATCTGTGTTATGTGTGACACAGTCTATATTTTGTGTGACACCATTTGTGTTTTTGTGACACCATCTGTGTAAGTGTAACACCATCTGTGTTACGAGTGACACCAACTTTATGTGACACTGTCAGTGTCATGTGTAACCAACCACAGCAAAAACCAGTTTTGTCAAATATGTACTAGTGACGTCACTGATATAAGCGACAAGCAACATCATTTATGTCAGACATTAGAGACTGTTGAAGAAAGTGGCTGCTCATGGCATTGGGGGAAAAATGCTGTCATGGATTGAGTCATGACTCACTAATAGGAAGTAGAGAGTGTGCATAAATGGGGTTAAATCTGAGTGGGGATCTGTAACAAGTGGCGTTCCGCAGGGATCAGTTTTAGGCCCATTGTTGTTTATAATATATATAAACGACCTTGACGAGGGAATTACTAGTGACATAAGCAAATTTGCTGATGACTCGAAGATAGGTAGGATAATTGATTCAGACGTTGATGTCTCACAACTTCAGGAGGATTTAGACAAACACAATTCGTGGTCAGAAAAGTGGCAGATGCAGTTCAATGTAGATCAATGTAAAGTTCTAAAGCTCGGAAATGTCCATAACCCTAGCACCTACCAACTTAATAATGTTGAACTTAACCGTATACAATGCGAAAAGGATTTGGGGATTATGATAAGCAGCAACATTAAACCAAGACAGCAGTGCCTAAGCGTGCGTAATAAAGCAAATCGATTGCTGGGATTTACAACAAGAAGTGCAAGCAACAGAAGTCCAGCAGTTATACTTCAGCTTTATACATCATTAGTAAGGCCTCACCTAGATTATGCAACTCAGTTCTGGTCTCCATATTACAGAATGGACATAAACACGTTAGAAAACATTCAGCGTAGAATGACTAAATTAATACATAGCATAAATAACAAAAAGCCACAATACCGTGACTGGAACGAGACACAAATAACCCGCACATAAAAGAGAGAAGCTTACGACGACGTTTCGGTCCGACTTGGACCATTGACGAAACGTCGTCGTAAGCTTCTCTCTTTTATGTGCGGGTTATTTGTGTATAATACATAGCATTAGAAATCTTCCTTATGAAGAAAGATTGAAGACCCTTAAATTACATTCACTTGTTAGACGAAGAATGAAGGGAGACATGATCGAAGTGTATAAGTGGAAGATGGGTATTAATAAAGGGGATATTAATAAGGTCTTGAGGATATCACTCCAGGAGAGAGCCCGCAGTAATGGATTTAAATTGGACAACTTTAGATTTAGAAGGGATGTAGGAAAGTATTGGTTTGTAAATAGGGTAGTTGATGAGTGGAACAGTCTACCTAGTTGGGTTATTGAGGCTAAAACCTTGGGTAGTTTCAAATATAGGTTGGATAAATACAGGAGTGAGACGGGTTGGATTTGAGTGGGAGTTGTATATGAGACTGGATAGTTATCAGAGCTTATTTCTTGGGTGGCATTGAAAATTATTTTTTTTTTTTATTATCACACTGGCCGATTCCCACCAAGGCAGGGTGGCCCGAAAAAGAAAGACTTTCACCATCATTCACTCCATCACTGTCTTACCAGAAGGGTGCTTTACACTACAGTTTTTAAACTGCAACATTAACACCCCTCCTTCAGAGTGCAGTCACTGTACTTCCCATCTCCAGGACTCAAGTCCGGCCTGCCGGTTTCCCTGAATCCCTTCATAAATGTTACTTTGCTCACACTCCAACAGCACGTCATGTATTAAAAACCATTTGTCTCCATTCACTCCTATCAAACACGTTCACGCATGCCTGCTGGAAGTCCAAGCCCCTCGCACACAAAATCTCCTTTACCCCCTCCCTCCAACCTTTCCTAGGCCGACCCCTACCCCGCCTTCCTTCCACTACAGACTGATACACTCTTGAAGTCATTCTGTTTCACTCCATTCTCTCTACATGTCCGAACCACCTCAACAACCCTTCCTCAGCCCTCTGGACAACAGTTTTGGTAATCCCGCACCTCCTCCTAACTTCCAAACTACGAATTCTCTGCGTTATATTCACACCACACATTGCCCTCAGACATGACATCTCCACTGACTCCAGCCTTATCCTCGCTGCAACATTCATCACCCATGCTTCACACCTATACAGGAGCGTTGGTAAAACTATACTCTCATACAATTAGATTGAAAATTGGGTTGGGCAAATGTTTTGTTAGTGGGATGGATTGTAAAGCTGCCAAGTATGGACCAACAGGCCTGCTGCAGTGTTCCTCCTTTCTTGTGTTCTTATGTTATCAGCGAAGTCAGTGACGTGAGACTGCAGGGACGTCATTGTTACCATATTATTAATGGACAACATCGGCGACGTCAGTGATATCTATCACCAGAGATGTCAGCCTCAAGTGATGTCAGACACCAGTGACATCGCTGTTCTAACGCTTCTAGAAAATACAACCACAATCATTTTAATTGTGTTTGGTTTAATGTCCTAATTACGAGCTCAGAATTGTCGGAATCAGTGTAACATACTTGTGATCAAACCCATACCTAGTTATTATCCAGTTATAATAACAATAATAATAATAATAATAATAATAATAATAACCATTATTATTATTATTTCTTTTTCTTCTTCTTCTTCTTCTTCTTCTTCTTCTTCTTCTTATTATTATTATTATTATTATTATTATTATTATTACTGTTGTTGTTGTTATTGTTGTTGAAGCATTGATAAACCCGCGGTGGGTCAGACAGAGCCTGGCAAACAGGACATAAACGGGTTTAATGCAATTCTTCACACCAAGAGCCCTCGACGGAAGGAACTGCATCAATGGCCTTGTTACAAAAAACACGATTTCTAATAAGCTTAGAGATCTCCAGTGAATACTAGAAAGGACTGCCCTTCTAGCATTCAGCCTGTTACTGGGTTTTCGTAACAAGTAGTCAGTATCATGGTCCAATTATCCATTAGAATTCTATAAGAATTATTAGTGTTTCAGATTACAACTGGTAGGCTACTAACTAGAGAAATTAAAATTTAATAAATTTATTAACAATCAAGATGTCTAGGAGTATATTATCAAATTAAAATAAATTAATCAATTTAAACAAATTAATAATAATCACTTCTCTCGTGTACAGTAGTATTGTGCTGAAGGCATATATCACATCTTTATATCGTAAGTATCGTCTGGTACCTTTAATAATACAATACACAAATAAGTTTGTGTGTATGTGTGTAAGTACTCTAAGTAGTTCGCTATGTCTCACGACTCTACTAGACTTAAACCAGTGACTGACAAAGTCCTCACATAAATTAACTTCTTGACCACCTGGCAATCAGAACAGCTTGCTTGAACAATAAACGACCGCTAAGCCCAATAGCAATATAACAAGCAACTGCGACACAGAATCAGGATCAAGGAGATAATACAATGACGCTAAGTAGGGACCATCAGCAGATCCTCCACAAAAGTCACAAAACTCCCATACTACTGAATCTAAGTTCAGCATAAGAAAATCCCCGACTGTGACAGTACACAGATACCAGTACAAGTTAGGTCAGAAGCTACAGCTCAGGACCTGAGTTGCTCAGAGTGTCTATGCGACACACAACCTCAGTAAAACGTCGAAAATCACTAAGTCTAGACAATGTTCTGTGAACAGAGTTCCACAGAACCTACAACAATAAAGCGACAGAGACGATCTTCCAACAAGGGCCAATAAGGGAGAGTTAGGCAAGTCTTGTCAGGAATACGTCCAACCACCAAGAGAGTCTAGCCCAGACTCACTACTCCAGGCGAGGTGTGAACACCCCCCCCCTCGATCACGTGATTGCTCCATGGACTGTTGCTGCCCAGCAACACCGAGAAGCCGGCAGGGAAACGAGCAACGAGCGATAATTACAGTAGTTAGACAATCAAAACTTGAACTATGAGCACTGAATATTATATATGAATGCTACATCCTACCTAACAATATAACTAAGTCAAATAATAATATAAAGCAATATATTTACGATTTAGCTATTATCGCAAATATAAGCAATATAAAATTATATGAAAGATAATATACATTATATACATTGTGACCCATTCAGGGGTTGCAACACCCCCCAAACATGACAAACAGTTGCACAAGGAGTTAATGTCTTTCACATTATTACTGATTACTCATGTCACTTTAATAATACAATTTAATAGTTAGTAGCCCACCAGTTGTAATCCTGAAACACTAATAATTCTTATAGAATTCTAATGGATAATTGGACCAGGATGCTGACTACTTGTTATGAAAACCCAGTAACAGGCTGAATGCTAGAAGGGCAGTCCTTTCTAGTATTCACTGGAGATCTCTAAGCTTATTAGAAATCGCGTTTTTTTAACAAATGGGGGGCCTGTCTGGGATGCTCTTGATCCAAGGTGTTGGAGAAATTGTCCAGTTTGACATACTAGTAATTCTATGGTCAAACACTTTGAGTACTTCCCTAATCTGAAGACTTTGAGTTTAGTATTGTACAACATACTAGGTGGATGTATGTACTTGACTGAGTCTCTTGATCCAAGGAGATGGAAATACTGTTTATGAGCTCTAGCTCTAAGACAACCAACACTAAAATTCCTATTAGGATTATAGTTTCCCATAATAACTCTCTCGTAGTACATTTATTTTCGTGATGTATGTCAAAGTGAAACAGTTAATTGATACTCTGACTTTGTCTGAGTTAAGTACATTAAAACTTCAGACGTGTTGGCGAGTAGCCAAATATCTCGGTGTGACGTATAACAGGAATTACACCGCAGAAACTGTCAGAGCGTTAATTAAAGATATATTGTTTCCTGCTCATACAGAGATGTCTGATTATGATTCAGATACAGAAAGCCTAGTGTCACACTTAGAAAGCATAACTCTATTTGATGACGTAGAAGAAAGAGCAACTACGGCAGAAGTGTCTGAGCCTAGTGTAATTCCATTCTCGCTGACGCCTTCCCACCTCACTGACACAATAGTACAGAGTGTAACTGGTAGTATGACTCAGCCTCATACTAGTACCGTGTATACTACACTTGTATCTACTTATCCTAGACCAGATCTAGACTCTCTAGGGATGGCTGGACTAGGTGTCCGACCTAAGGACTGTCCAGACTCATTCGTTAGATTCCTTACTCCTCTGTTACCTACTGGTCCTATCTCTGAGGAACAATTTGAGAGGATGGAATGCCTCATTATGTTGCAGACTGCACAAATAGAGGCACAGAGGAAATTGAATGAAGAAGATTTCAGAGAAAATGTTCATCTCGGAAGACAACAGACTCATAGAGCTGAGCTGACAAAGTTGATAAATCTGTTGGTGCAACACAGGACACATTTAATGTGCAGAAAGCTGCATCAATGGTTCCTAAGATTTTTGAGAGTGACTTAGACACCTATTTTGATGTGTTTGAGAACCAGGCACGTGCTATGAACTGGCCACGTAAGCACTGGGCTACCTTGTTGCACACAGCTTTGACAGGAAGAGCTCAAACTTGTACTGCTGCTTTACCATTTGCCAAGTACATTAGTTATGACGCTGTCAAGCAAACTATTCTAGAAACATATAACTTGTTACCCGTAAGTTATCAACGTGTATTTCGTACGTTACAATGACGACAAGATCAAACTTATATAGAGTTTGCTCGTGAGAAAAAAGTTGCATTTGAGAGATGGTCTAGAGCTGCTAAATGTTGCAGCTATGACAGGCGAGTTCAGTTGTTACTTCACGAAGAGTTTTACAACTGTATGTCCGCTGACATACAAGAATATCTGATCGATCATACTACCTCGGATATTTTGGAAACTGCAGCATTAGCAGACAATTACGAGATTTCTCACAAACTTGTACATACTAAAACACAGAAAAACAGGTAACTAAAAGTTGTCCTAAAAGTTGGCAACCTAAATCAGCTGCTCATTGCCGGCCTGATGTACCTTCTACTGTAACTTCTAGTACCTGAAAACTCACAATCCTGAATCTGTCTCTGTGGCTAGACAGAAGTCTGATAACAAGAAGAAGAAAGTTAAATGTACCTATTGTAACAGAAAAGGACATGCTAGAGAGTGTTGCTATAAGTTAGAAAGAGATATGAGAAGCAGTCGTGCGGCTGGCCCCCCCCACACAAGTCGCATCCTCTTCCATGCAACAAAGGCACCAAAATCCTAGTAATACCTCTGATCCTACTGTTTTAGATAATATTACTCAGGATAGATGACTAGCGTCAGAAAGTGTATCTGACGAAAAGATTCTTTCCGTGATGAGTCCTTACTTTTCAAGAGGTAAAGTAGGATTTGACGAATCACATCTAACTGAGATAATTACTTTCAGAGACACTGGCAGTTATCTCACGTTACTGAGAGAAGATGTACTGCCCATAACTGATGATACCTATTGCAAGATAGATGTATTGTTAGAAGCCTATGGTGGGGCTGTTATAAAAGTGCCTCTGCACAAAGTTTATATTCAAACAAGCTATTATACTGGTTATATTTCAGTGGGTATATCCAGTGGTGTATTTCCCATCAGGTCAGTGGACTTGTTGATAGGGAACGATATCATTCATGCTGGTATATGTAAAGAACCACTTGTGATTGATAATAACACTGATGATAATTATGCCATTGAAGCTTGTAGAGAGAAGCCTATTTTATTTCCTCTCAGCGCAATTACTAGAGCTATGTCAAAGATTCAACAACCATCCTTGTCTCCTGTTGAGTTAGTGGATGACAATGATTTGGGCTTGAATATGTTGTTTAGTGACGCTCTGCGCCCAGGATGATTAACACCAACTCCCCCTTGTCATCAACCTAGTCAGGACACTACTGACGTTGAATTTCTAACTCGCGATGATTTAATCAAGGATCATTTTGTTGATCAGTCACTGCAAAGACTGAGAGATATATTATTATATTATAATCAAAAAGAAGCGCTAAGCCACAAGGGCTATACAGCGCGCTGAGAGATATAGCAGTTACTGAGAGTGAAGCAAAGGATCTCGATAATTGTTACTATTATAGTAATGGTGTACTGATGGAGAAAAATGCATGTAAGTTGTCAGCTGATAGTGTTTCCACCACAGTCAAGCATCTCGTAGTGTTACCAGTTACATTTCGTGAACAAGCCATTGATTTTGCTCACAATAGTCCCATAGGAGGGCATTTGGGTGTCAAGAAGACACTCGGTAAACTGGCAAAATATTTTACTTGGCCAAAAATGAAGGAAACAGTAGCTGATCATGTGCGACGTTGCCACGTGTGTCAAGTGACAGGCAAGCCAGCGCACACACCTCCACCTGCGCCTCTCATTCCTATTACCGTGCATGGTGAACCATTCTCACGTCTTATTATTGATTGTGTTGGTCCTTTGCCTAGAAACAAACTAGGGAACCAATACTTATTTACTATTATAGACGCTGCAACACGCTATCCCGAAGCTATTCCTATGAGAAAAATTAATGCTCGTGCTATTGTGAGAGCGCTGGTGAAATTTTTCTCCCAGGTTGGATTGCCACGAGAGATACAATCAGATCAGGGATCTAACTTCACTTCTAAAATCTTTCGAGAAGCATTATCCCACCTAGGAATAAAGTCTGTACTTTCAACCAGCTATCATCCACAGTCACAAGGTGCTCTAGAGAGATTTCATCAGACACTGAAGTCCATGATGAGAGCTTATTGTGAACATTTTTCTAGAGACTGGGATGAGGGTATACCTTTTCTTCTGTTCGCTATGAGAGAAAGTGAGCAAAGAAGTTTCGAGTTTAGTCCGTTTGAATTAATATTCGGACACCAAGTGCGTGGTCCTCTCGCAGTGTTAAAAGACGTGTGGATAGGAAAATCAAATCCATTATTGAGCACTTCACCTTCATTAATGCAGCGACATTTGACAGCTGCTAGAGAGCTAGCTTCGAAAAACCTAGTTTCAGCCCAAGCTAGAATGAAGCAACAAGCGTGCTGTCTCTCTTTCTTTTAAAGCAGGATTTGTAGATGAATGGTTCAGAGAACCGACATGTTGATAAATTAGACACATGTGCAATTCTTGGGTATCTTTTATTGAGGAAACGTTTCGCCACACAGTGGCTTCATCAGTCCATACGAAGGAGAATCTTGAAGAACAGGAGGAGAATGAGGTAATCAGTCCCTCAACCTTGAGTCGATGTGGTCAGTCCGTCAATCTTTAATAGAATACGGCATACGTGCGGAGAAGGAGCTTATAAACCGTAGACAGGAGAGGTGCAGCAGTCATAGGTGGTGTCACATTTGTTCAATGTTGAAGTAGGTCGTGCCCAAGAATTAGGCAAGTGAAGAATTCCCAAGTATTAAGATCCCAAGAAGTTGCAGTGTCTGACAGGTTTGTAGATGAATGGTTCAGAGAGCCGACATGTTGATAAATTAGACGTTTCCTCAATAAAAGATACCAAGAATTGCACATGTGTCTAATTTATCAACATGTCGGTTCTCTGAACCATTCATCTACAAACCTGTCAGACACTGCAACTTCTTGGGATCTTAATACTTGGGAATTCTTCACTTGCCTAATTCTTGGGCACGACCTACTTCCACATTGAACAAATGTGACACCACCTATGACTGCTGCACCTCTCCTGCCTACGGTTTATAAGCTCCTTCTCCGCACGTATGCCGTATTCTATTCAAGATTGATGGACTGACCACATCGACTCAAGGTTGAGGGACGGATTACCTCATTCTCCTCCTGTTCTTCAAGATTCTCCTTCGTATGGACTGATGAAGCCACTGTGTGGCGAAACGTTTCCTCAATAGAAGATACCCAAGAATTGCACATGTGTCTAATTTATCAGGAGATAAGGTGATGGCTCGGAAATTAGTACCAGGTCATGCTCTATAAGCCAGGTATGATGGTCCCCTGGAAGTAGTGAAAAAGCTTAGCGACGTAAATTATTTGGTACGTACGCATGGGAAGAAGAAATCCAATTATGTGTACCATGTTAACCAGCTTAAGACATACGACGCTAGTCCTCTACCTACTACATCTATTCTTCCTAGGACAGAGGAAGAAAACGTCAGTCTGCCTGACAACTCTAGAGGTATAGAGGTGCGTTTAGAAAATTCAGTGACTCTACAATCACTAGACAATTTTCTTAGTAACCTTGGGATTGATAAAGCTGGTGATATTAAAACATGATTTTGCAGTTCCCTGAATTGTTCAGTGATGTTCTTAAACGTTGTACTCTGGGGGTACATGACGTTGATGTACAGGGAGCATCACCCATTAAGCAATCAGCATGCAGGATGAGTCCAACGAAGCATAAATAAAGCATTAAGAGAAGAAATTGATTTTCTGTTATCTCGCGAACAGGCCCCCATTTGTTACAAAAAACGCGATTTCTAATAAGCTTAGAGATCTCCAGTGAATACTAGAAAGGACTGCAATTCTAGCATTCAGCCTGTTACTGGGTTTTCGTAACAAGTAGTCAGTATCATGGTCCAATTGTCCATTAGAATTCTATAAGAATTATTAGTGTTTCAGATTACAACTGGTAGGCTACTAACTAGAGAAATTAAAATTTAATAAATTTATTAACAATCAAGATGTCTAGGAGTATATTATCAAATTAAAATAAATTAATCAATTTAAACAAATTAATAATAATCACTTCTCTCGTGTACAGTAGTATTGTGCTGAAGGCACATATCACATCTTTATATCGTAAGTATCGTCTGGTACATTAATTAACCTTTAATAATACAATACACAAATAAGTTTGTGTGTATGTTTGTAAGTGCTCTAAGTAGTTCGCTATGTCTCACGACTCTACTAGACTTAAACCAGTGACTGACAAAGTCCTCACATAAACTAACTTCTTGACCACCTGGCAATCAGAACAGCTTGCTTGAACAATAAACGACCGCTAAGCCCAATAGCAATATAACAAGCAACTGCGACACAGAATCAGGATCAAGGAGATAATATAACAACACTAAGTAGGGACCATCTGCAGATCCTCCACAAAAGTCACCAACCTCCCATACTACTGAATCTAAGTTTAGCATAAGAAAATCCCTGACTGTAACTTCTTGGGATCTTAATACTTGGGAATTCTTCGCTTGCCTAAACCTTGGGCACGACTTACTTCCACATTGAACAAATGTGACACTACCTACGACTGAATGAAAGTTAAGACACATGTGCAACATCTGGATATCTTTATTGTAGACGTTTCGCCATCCAGTGGCTTTATCAATACAGATTCTAGGACATAATTGGAAGACAGTAGAGGTAATCAGTCCCTCAGCCTTGGAGTTAGTGTTCACAGTATCGTGGTGGAGGAGAATTTGGAGCAAAGGCAAGAAGATTGGCGGTTATATAGGCGTCTGTGGATAAGAACGTGCAGCAGACGAGGGCATAGTCACTGGTAGGCGGGATTCCCCAGTGGAAGTAGATCCTTCCCAAAGAGATGGATTAGTTGCAGCAGCCGTGAAGAAGGTCTCGTAGATGTCCTCTGAACCAGGATTCCATGATGGAATCTGTATTATCTAAATAATTGTTTCTCGTGCCTGACTGACACCAGAATTAGGAATGGAGTGAGACGCCAAAAATCAGGGGAACGGGAAGGAGGAATAGAGAAACTCAGCATGATCACGGGAAGGCTATTGATATTTTCAGTTACTCATTCAGTCTCAGGGTTCTTGTGTGTGTGTGTGTGCATACTCATCTGATTGTGGTTGCAGGGGTCGAGACTCATCTACTGGCCCCACTTGTTCACTGGTTGCTACTAGGTCCTCTCTCTCCTTGCTCAATGAGCTTATCATACCTCGTCTTAAAACTATGTATGGTTCCTGCCTCCACTACATCACTTGTCAGACTGTTCCACTTCCCGACAACTCTATGACTGAAGAAATGCTTCCTAACATCCCTTTGACTCATCTGAGACTTCAGCTTCCAATTGTGACCACTTATTTCTGTGTCCCATCTCTGGAACATCCTGTCTCTGTCCACCTTGTCTATTCCACGCAGTATTTTGTATGTCGTTATCATGTCTCCCCTGACCCTCCTGTCCTCCAGTGTTGTCAGACCGATTTCCCTTAACCTTTCTTCATAGGACATTCCCCTTAGCTCTGGAACTAGCCTTGTTGCAAACCTTTGCACTTTCTCTAATTTCTTGACGTGTTTGACCAGGTGTGGGTTCCGAATTGGTGCTGCGTACTCCAGTATGGGTCTGACGTACACAGTGTATAAAAGTCTTGAACGATTCCTTACTGAGGTACCGGAACGCTATTCTCAGGTTTGCCAGGCGCCCATATGCCGCAGCAGTTATCTGGTTAATGTGTGCTTCTGACGATGTACTCGGTATTATATTCACTCCTAGGTCTTTCTCCTTGAGTGAGGTTTGCAACCTTTGGCCACCTAGCCTATACTCTGTCTGCGGTCTTCTTTGCCCTCCTCTGATCTTCATGACTTTGCATTTGGCGGGGTTAAATTCTAGGAGCCAGTTTCTGGACCACACATCCAGCCTGCCCAGGTCTCTTTGTAGACCTGTCTGGTCAGCGTCTGATTTAATTCATGACCGGTACGTACCAGCGTCTCTTGTCAGCCTAGAAGCTAGTGTCACTCTCAGCATAGTTAGTCTAGGGGATTCACACCCCCTTGGAAACAGGAATTTCTGAGGTGCAGGCAGGTCACTAATATCGACTGAATATTGCAGGAATTAAGGCTCCCGGTTGCACGTGGTTCTGAGGGGAAGTCCAGAGGGACTAAAGTTAGGGAAGTTGAAGACCGGGATATATTCTCCAACACCAAGTAAGTTAGTCCTTTATACGTGCATGCAGGCGAGGTTTCTTGCAACATCAGTCATTTATGGAAATCTGTCCTATAAGCCACTTGTGAGGCTGAGGTTCCGACCTCAGGGCTCGGTATCAACAGAGCTTGGCAGGGTAGGCAACTCACATGGAGGCAGTGTGTATGTGTGTGTGTGTCTGTCTGTCTGTCTGCCTATCTGTCTATGTTAGGAGTATGACGGTGACAATGACAGAGGGAACGCTAATCATCACTCATGCTTTGGCAGTGCATTTGCCAGTCTCCCACACTTCACTAACCTGTGAAGGCTCCTCCCACACCCGTACACACAAAGCCAGCCTCACTGATATAATCTATAAATGAAATTCATGAATCTAGTAATGAAGAAAGTGAATGTAGAACTTCAAAGTAACCTATCAATAAAGATGACTAGTAAGGTAAGTTGTCGCATTGGAGGAGCTGTCAGACTGGTCAGGAGTGACTGGTGGATGCCTAAAAGAACCATATTCGGACTATTACAGTTAGTGAAACACGTAAAGAGAACAGCAGAATAAACTGAATAATATGCTTTTTTGGCGGCAATGTGAACCTTTTATGTGGTATAAAAGTGGAAGAAGACAGTGGCAGACTCTAGAAAGACTTAAATAACTAGCAGTAGTTAGACAAGAGACAGCAAGAGCAATCATGACAAGAGTCGGGGAAAGAAGAACAGAAACGGATAATCACCTAGAGGAAATATACTGCGAGTCACATACAACGAAAATAGTGTAAGGGTAAATAAACAAAACACTGAAAATGCCGCCAATGAGCACATTAATTAAATAGGTTTTTATGTCTTATGTTATGCCAATGTGTTCTATTGCAGCTATCAAAGAAAATTTTCAGAGAATAATTTATACTTTAACTGAATCTGCTATATGTACAGTAGGCACAGTAGTATGAGTTCATATATTGTATATTAAGTAAGTTCAAGCTTTTAAAGCGAGGGAGAAGTGTGCTGTTTGGCACTGACATGAGTGATCGTCCACACAGCGGTTTATTGTTGGGTTATTAATGGTTTTAGGTGACTTGACGTAATAGATCCCTAGGCACATATACCATAGGTGAGGTAAAGATTAATTCGAGAATATTACAATGTAAGTAGAGCTGTTTAATGTAAAAAGAAATGTATCTTGGAGAGGAATCCTAATGTTTTTGGAGACCTTAGTTACGTGCTGGATGTGGACATTCAATCTCAAGTTTCAGTCAAGGTGTTGTAGACCTAAAAATCTACTCTCAGTGTAAAGTAAAAGGACACAAGTGCAACTAATGTGACATTTTATTGTGGCAACGTTTCGCTCTCCAGGAGCTTTGTCAAGCTTTGTCAAGCTTTGTCAAGCTCACACACACACACACACACACACACACACACACACACACACACACACACACACACACACACACACACACACACACACACACATACACAGTAGAGCTACAAGTGGAGGGGGGAGCAGGAAGGCCAGGGCGAATGAAGCCAAACTACAAGAAAGGGGACTACACAGGAATGAGGAACTTCCTGAACGGGGTTCAGTGGGATAGAGAACTGGCAGGGAAGTCAGTTAATGAGATGATGGAATATGTAGCAACAATGTGCAAGGAGGCTGAGGAGAGGTTTGTATCCAAGGGTAACAGGAATAATGAAAAAGCCAGGATGAGCCCATGGTTCACCCAAAGGTGCAGGGAGGCAAAAACCAAGTGTGCTAGGGAATGGAAGAAATATAGAAGGCAAAGGACCCAGGAGAATAAGGAGAGCAGTCGTAGAGCCAGAAATGAATATACACAGATAAAAAAGGGAGGCCCAACGACAATATGAAAACGACATAGCAGCAAAAGCCAAATCTGACCCAAAGCTGTTATACAGCCACATCAGGAGGAAAACAAGAGTCAAGGACCAGGTAATCAGGGTAAGGAAGGAAGGAAGGAAGGAGGAGAGACAACAAGAAATGACCGTGAAGTATGTGAGGAACTCAACAAGAGATTCAAAGAAGTGTTCACAGAGGAGACAGAAGGGGCTCCAGAAAAATGGACAGGTGGAGTACACCACCAAGTGCTGGACACAATACACACAACCGAAGAAGAAGTGAAGAGGCTTCTGAGTGAGCTAGATACCTCAAAGGCAATGCAGCCGGATAACATCTCTCCATGGGTCCTGAGAGAGGGAGCAGAGGCGCTATGTGTACCCCTAAGAAAAATATTCAATACATCAATCGAAACAGGGAGATTGCCTGAGGCATGGAAGACAGCAAATGTAGTCCCAATCTTTAAAAAAGGAGACAGACATGAAGCACTAAACTACTGACCAGTGTCACTGACATGTATAGTATGCAAAGTCATGGAGAAGATTATCAGGAGAAGAGTGGTGGAACACCTAGAAAGGAATGATCTCATCAACAGCAGCCAACATGGTTTCAGGGACGGGAAATCCTGTATCACAAACCTACTGGAGTTCTATGACATGGTGACAGCAGTAAGACAAGAGAGAGAGGGGTGGGTGGATTACATATTCTTGGACTGCAAGAAGGCGTTTGACACAGTTCCACACAAGAGATTAGTGCAAAAACTGGAGGACCAAGCAGGGATAACAGGGAAGGCACTACAATGGATCAAGGAATACTTGTCAGGAAGACAGCAGCGAGTCATGGTACGTGGCGAGGTGTCAGAGTGGGCGCCTGTGACCAGCGGGGTCCCACAGGGGTCAGTCCTAGGACCAGTGCTGTTTCTGGTATTTGTGAACGACATGACGGAAGGAATAGACTCCGAAGTGTTCCTGTTTGCAGATGACGTGAAGTTGATGAGAAGAATTCATGCGATTGAAGACAAGGCAGAACTACACAGGTATCTGGACAGGCTGCAGACCTGGTACAGCAATTAGCTCCTGGAGTTCAACCCCACCAATTGCAAAGTCATGAAGATTGGGGAAGGGCAAAGAAGGCCGCAGACGGAGTACAGTCTAGGGGGTCAGAGACTACAAACCTCACTCAAGGAAAAAGATCTTGGGGTGAGTGCAACACCAGGCACATCTCCTGAAGCGCACATCAACCAAATAACTGCTGCAGCATATGGGCGCCTAGCAAACCTCAGAACAGCATTCCGACATCTTAATAAGGAATCGTTCAGGACCCTGTACACCGTGTACGTTAGGCCCATATTGGAGTATGCGGCACCAGTCTGGAACCCACACCTAGCCAAGCACGTAAAGAAACTAAAGAAAGTGCAAAGGTTTGCAACAAGACTAGTCCCAGAGCTAAGAGGTATGTCGTACGAAGAGAGGTTAAGGGAAATCGACCTGACGACACTGGAGGACAGGAAAGATAGGGGAGACATGATAACGATATACAAAATAATGAGAGGAATTGACAAGGTGGACAAAGACAGGATGTTCCAGAGATTGGACACAGAAACAAGGGGACACAGTTGGAAGTTGAAGACACAGATGAATCACAGGGATGTTAGGAATTATTTCTTCAGCCACAGAGTAGTCAGGAAGTGGAATAGTTTGGGAAGCGATGTAGTGGAGGCAGGATGCATACATAGCTTTAAGCAGAGGTATGATAAAGCTCACGGTTCAGGGAGAGTGACGTAGTAGCGACCAGTGAAGAGGCGGGGCCAGGAGCTTGGACTCGACCCCTGCAACCTCAACTAGGTGAGTAAAACTAGATGAGCACACACCCACACACACACACACACACACACACACACACACACACACGGGGCCAGGAGCTAGGACTCGACCCCTGCAACCTCAACTAGTTGAGTACACACACACACACACACACACACACACACACACACACACACACACACACACAAATAACCATTTCCTATCCTGCTTACTCACTTTCCTGCCATCCTCCGTGTTGTCTTTATTCCTTGTCTATTCCTTCTCGTTGTGGTCTCCCTGGAGTCTTCGCTTTACATTGCGTATTTCCTTTCCACGTTATATTCATAAATATTTCAACAGCACACAAGACTTCGCAGCTACACATTTCATCACCGTTGATGACTTACTTCTAGTTACATCCTCGAGTTTATTGTTTTCAGGTAGTTTGCATTTGTCATAGTCTTGTGTAATTTGATTTCCTGTTCCTCTCGGTATCCAGTCTCTTTTGTAACTTGCTGTACCTTCAGCTAGCTAACAAAAAGTTTGATCTGCAAAATCAGGATTTATGTATCACAAGAAACTGACAGAAGGCCACAAGGATCAATCTGCACTGGAACCTCTGCTTTTTGTGTATAGGTCAACGACTGGTCAAAAAAGTAGATCCTTCACTAATATGCCTGCAACAAAATAAATGTCGGAATTTTGTAATATGGCAGACCGAGAAATTCTATAAGAGGCTCTAGATACACTAGAAGATGCTTCAGATGATGTTTTAAAATAGATGATCACTCTCTCGAAATGCGTAGAATTAGGGGAGATATGATCGAGGTGTATAAATGGTCTGGTCATCTCCTTGAGTGGAGATGACCAGACTGGGTGGGTAATTGGTCTAATCCGGGGGATACATGGACCTGCTCCGCATGGGTCAGTAGGCCTGTTGCAGTGTTCCTTCTTTCTTATGTTCATATGTTCTTATGTGTCTAGGATGATGCTCAAGCTGCTGCAACAGATGCTGCTCTATATACCGTTACGGATGTTGCAACCTCATGGCAGACTGAGCACATGATGAGATGTAAGGTAAGAAGACACAAGTCTGGGTATCCTGCCTATTCTTTACCTGGAAGCTTGTAACAAACATCAGGCGAGGTGACGTGAGTTTTTTTTTTTTTTTTTTTGTAAATATTAGTGGAGTAGCCATCCACTTGAGCACTGTTGCGCTCTTAAATACTGACAAGTCGACGCAGACGCCTCGTGAAGTTATTATTTTAGTTGTGAGAGTGGAGAGGACTCAGACTGTAAGAAAGGTAAAGGGACATCAACTCTTAATACTCTGTCAGTTAATAGGAAAAAATGAGAAATAGACAGTTTTTGCTCCTGGCTTCCTATCAAATATAATGATGGTATTCAGGTTGATCAAGAAACAGAGAAACACTGGAGACACGGGTTTCCAGATTTGCTACTTTAGAGCATATTAGTCAGTAATGGCGTTGACAATAATGGTCCTACACAAAATCTTGGTTTCTGACACTATCATGGTGGCTGATACAGGAAGAGGGTCTTATACACAGTGAATGACAAACACTCTTAAAGAGAATACACTACAACACAATATACAATTGAAATTAAGTAAAAAATCAACTGAGTGAAAGTTTGGCTGACTTGTCAGTACATAAGAGCGTAGCAGCGCTCAAGTGGCTGGCTACTCCACCAGTGTTTACAAAAAGTCAACCTCACGTCACCTCGCCTGGTGTTTGTTACAAGCTTCCAGGTAAAGTACAGGCAGGAAGAGAAAGAACACTCACTACTGCTGGTACCCAGGCTTGTGCTCTCTGTATCAGGAAAAATGTTTCGTGACACTGGAATCAGTTATATGATGAACCTCTCAGTGACTGTCTCGTGACACTGGTGTCAAACATATGACGATCCACTCAGTAAGAACCCCAGGTATCTGTGGGACAGGTAAGAACTCCAGGTGTCTGTTGGACAGGTAAGAACCCTAGGTATCTGTGGGACAGGGAAGAACCCAAGGTGTTTGTGGGATAGATAAAAAACCCTAGTGTCTGTGGGACAAGGAAGACCCACAGGTGTCTGTGGAACAGGTAAGAGCCCCAGATGTCTGTGGGATAGGTAAGAACCCCAGGAGTCTGTGGGACACGTAAGAATCCCAGGTGTCTGGAGGACAGGTAAGAACCCTAGGTGTCTGTGGGGCAGGTAAGACATCCAGGTGTCTGTGGGACAAGTAAGAACCCTAGGTGTTTGTGGGACGGGTAAGAAACCTAGGTGTCTGTGGGACAGGAAAGAACCGCAGGGGTCTGTGGGACAAGTAATAACCCCAGGTGTCTGTGGGACAGGTAAGAGCCCCAGGTGTCTGCAGGACAGCTAAGAAAGCTAGGTGTCTGTGGAGCAGGTAAGAACCCCAAGTTTCTTTGGGACATTTAAGAACCAAAGTTGTATGTTGGACAGGTAAGACCCACAAATGGCTATAGGACAGATATGAACCACAAGTGTCTGTAGAACCGATAAGAACCGCAGTTATCTGTTGGATAGGTAAGAACAACAGCTGTCTGTTGAACAGGTAAGAACTACAGGTGTCTGTAGTACAAGAACCACAGGTGTCTGTGGGATAAGTAAGAGCTAAAGCTGTCTGTTTGAAAGGTAAGAACCACAGCTATCTGTTAGAGAAGTAAAAACCATAGGTGATTATGGTACCGGTAAGAACCTTAGCTGTCTGTTGGACAGGTATGAACCAAAACTGTTTTTTGAACAGGTAAAAACCACGGCTGTCTGTTGGACAGGTAAGAACCACATGTGACTACAGTGCAGTTAAAAACCGCAGGTGCCCGAGAGGAGGTAAGAACCTAATGGAAGTAGTTACTTTTCCTGCCTGAAGTACCTCTTGCTGCAAGAAGTACCTCATGCTACAAGAAGGGCCTCCTGCATAAAGTACCTGGCAGGCGATGCAACATACCCCCACTGAAAAGTAGGGGCGCCATTGGTACACTAAGAGAGAACACAATAAGTGTCTGGTGCCCAAGATTGTTCAACAGCCTCCCACCACCCATAAGGGGAATAACCAATAGACTCTAGGTTGTCTTCAAGAGGGAGCTGGACTCATACCTAAAGTCAGTGCCGGATAAGCCGGGCTGTGGTTCCTACGCTGGACTACTTGCGGCCAGCAGTAACAGCCTCGTTGATCAGGCCCTGATCCATGGGGAGGCCTGGTTATGGACCGGGCCGTTAATCCCCGGAATACCCTCCAGGTAGACCCTCTGCTGCAAGACGCACCTCCTGCAAGAAGTGTTTCCTGCAAGCAGTACCTCCTTTTGCAAGAAGTACCTCCTGCAAAACGTACCTCTTCTTTCAAGCAGTACCTCCTTCTTCAAGAAATACCTCCTGCAAGAAGCATTTCCTGCAAAACGTACCTCGTCCTGCAAGTAGTACCTCCTGCATGAAGACATCTATCCCAAACTGGACAGTATTGTTTATAAGTTTAGCATTCATAAAAATGTTGGTGGACTATTTATTAATATTGAACTGCAAGTGACAGAAATTCAAAATATTGAAGCAGTCGGATGTGACTCTGAATATGGGTATTTATAAGTCCAAGACAATGAGGAATAGCAAAAATAGTATTTGGTGTGGCATATTGTCTACCAGACAAAACTAGGAGCTTGACATAAACTGTTTGATGAAATTAACACAATCAGTAGAATTAAAAAGACAATATTCAGTAGTATATCGAACATAAACCGGATCAGTGTCAGGTGACTACGAAGGCACCAGAGTCGTCAACATGACACAGGACAACTTTTAACTCAAGTGTTTCCGCAAGTACTCGGAGCAACAATATTTTGGATTTTCTTTAGACCACAAATTGTGATCCTATCCAATCATGTGAGACAGGAGGAGAGACTAGTAAACAGTAATCACAAAAGCTGAGATAAAAAAAAATCACTTTGATCTTTCCCAATTACATAGCAGCTACCCTTGACAAGATATCCGAAGATATCAGTAACATAAACCGGGAAATGTAATCGAGAAGAAATGTTGATCAGACTTCACCATCTCTGAAGTCTTAGCAAGAATCCTCCTGAAAACAGTAAGCCCTGCCATCACATTGTCTCTCCTGTTAATACTACACAAAGTACATTACAGAGAGTGAACACTGAAACAAGCTGCCTATATCCAGTCTATATTTGTCTAACCTATTTTTATGTTACCCAAGTAATAGCTTTTATATCCTTTTACTCATGTACGAGTTAATTGTTCTACCCTATTGTATTACTACTACAACTTATGTCACTACTACTACTACTACTACTACTACTACTACTACTACTACTACTACTACTACTACTACCACTAGTATTGCACCTCACTCTGAGCCTATATATACCCTCTGTGTCCATGTACTGTTTGTAACGGCTTGACAAAGCTCCTGGAGAGCGAAAAATTGCCACAATAAAATGTCACATTAGTTGCACTTGTGTCCTTTTACTTTACATAATGTATATACTAAATTTATCGTGACTGGTAACCTCGAAAATCAAATTAACTAAATAAAAAAGCAAGCAAAGATCAGAAATGCTAAATATGAGGTTGATAGATGAAGAAGAATTCTTCAAATACGTCGGAAGGTAAAAAAGCAAGGGTAAGGCTTCAACTTGTGGTAACGGTAGAATAACAAATAACCTGGATGTGGAGTCCATACTGAACACAACCTTCGAGTCCACATGCATAGCTGAGCACGACTTCAACTTCCCCAAGATAAAAAAAAAAAGGAAAATCGGTGTCTGCCACCGACGAATTAAGTATTGACGATATTAGCATCATTGATGTAATAACATACCCGGAGAAGCTTGATGTTAACGCTTTAAGTTGATCGGATGAAATATCTACCCAAGTTACAAAAGAATGTAACTACCTAATCATTTTCCCACTAACTATAATATTTAATAAATCTTTAGTAATTAACGTTGCCTGTATATTTTAAGAGGGACAGAAGACTTTTGCTTTCTGTTATCGTCTTATTGTTAGGTACAAGTTAATTTTCTAGAAATATTAACCGGAAACCACCATGTGGTATGCTACGAGTATGCTTCATTTTATTCAGTGTATGTCACACTCCCATATAAGCTGCCTCCCAACCAGTGAACCGGGTGCTAAGGGTTTAACGATCAATAAGGTACCCGTCGTTAAATCAGTACCTTGGTTCATTGGCCAATCACAGGCAAGCCTGCCAAAGCTGAAGCAACGTGGTTCACTTGTAAACATTGAGAGACTTGCCTGGGCTGCTGGTTGGTTACAGTGCACTCACTAACTTCTGCTTCTGCCATCTTATGTTGCCATGTGGTACACTTGCTATTTCACCTCCACACATAGTGTACATGTATATACCTGGCAAATTATATCTGGTGAAGGAAAATACAAGTTACATGCAACTGTTGAGTTTTGTTTGCTATACTTTGCATCCCATTACGACCAGGTCGCCCGCCATACCATACCTTGCTACCTTAGTCCAATTTTTCATATATTATACATAAACTGAGATAAGGTCCCAACAGATGTAGTATATCTAGATTTCCAAAACGTTTTCGACAAGATATCCCATCAGAAATTGATGACCAACATAGTAACACATTTTATTGAAAATAAAGTTAATGTCTAGATAAGTTACTGGCTCACACCCCTCAAAGGAGGTTCCATGACGTTGGTGAGGGGCTCTTGATCTAGGGAATTGGATCTGTGCTCCAGTTTCCTGAATTAAGTCTGAATACCTTCCCTTCCCCCAACAGGAGCTGCATAATTCTATGTGTTTAGCGCTCCCCATGATTATAATAATTATAATAGTGGCTGACAGACGGGAAGCAGAGAGAGCGACTCATCAAAGAGGCACCTGAGTTGACGTCCCCCAGGCACCGGCTCCTGGTCAAATCCTCTTCACAATATACCTAATTGAGCTCGAGGTAGGAATAACAACTAAGATAGGAAAATTTGTGGATGACACCAAATAGGGAAAAGTGCAGCAAGAAGACACATTGATTGAGCAGTCACAGTGACCTGGAGAGGCTGCGCTGTGGTCAGAAACCACTTGTATCAAGTGCAAAGTAACGCATTTTGGATACCATAATATCACACAATAGTGTAAAATATTTGGTAACAAACTAAAGGACACAAGAGAGAGAAAAAAAACATTGAATAATCATAAGCAACAACCCAAACGTATCAAGCAATGCCTCTGTGTGGCATGCAAAGAGTACGTAACCTTTATTCGGCGCATGTACACACCCTCATTTACAGGCTATCTCCCCCAACCAGCGAACCAGGTTGCTAAGAGTTGATGATGGGGCCCCGTCGTTCAACGAGTGACCAGGTTCTAGCCAATAAGAAGATGGTTTTGGCAATCGCAGAGGTTATGTGGGTACCGCTCTCCTGTCTGCCCTTGTCATTCCCATTCTAGAGGTGGTTGAAGCACGGTCTGCTATCTTGTGGCTTCTATTTCTGCCTTGCTTACCGTGAAGTGCACTATACTTATCACTGTACATAGTGTACATATTGCTGTTCTAAATCGGTGAAGGATAATATAAATCTAAACTTTTTTCTGCTGTGTTTATTTTGCTCCCATTACACCCGGGGTAACAGGCCATTTGGAATCCTGGGTAGTAATACTCTGCGACCAACACAGCTGAGAGAATATGAGGCTTCATAACTAGAAACCTGAAGCACAAAACACCAAACACCATTTTGACTATGATGTACTTCTTAGACTGCATCTTGAATATGCTGTCAAGTTTAGGTCTCCAAATTACATAAAAATTCGTAGCATCAGAAACAATCACTGACAATAGACTAAGAGAACTCAACCTACAAGATCTCATTCAAACCTTTATGATATTTAACTGCATTGATGCACTCATACACAAAGTCCTGTTTGAAGTGCTGAACGACTCCATAACTCGAAATACTGGAATGATATCAGTTTCTGATCAGCGGAGAGGCGACGCCACCAACAGCATCAGCGACGAAATCAGCAACCAGGAGGCCTGGTTTGGGACCGGCCATGGAGACGGTGACCTCCGGAAGCGCCTCCAGGTAACCTCCAGGTATGCCGGCTATGGCCAGAGAGAGTGTAGGATAAGGAGAGAGCCTTCAGTTTTCTGCTCTTGACTCATATATCTATATTTTACATGATAGTCTTTAATGTAAATAGAAATAAATAGTTCTCAGTCGATAGCTTCGGTATGGATTTCCAAGTCCTATGTTGTCTGTTTTTGCCATGTACTCGAAGAATCACTTCCAATAATTAACCATCTGACCCTTCAGGAATGACCCTTGCAGCATCCTTGCAACACGCAACGCTTGCCACTTTCCCTCACCTCCACCTGCTAACCTAAGCTTCCCTCCGTCTCCTATAGTTTAGGGAACTGCCATGACCCCGCTCAGTCCCAGTCTTCCATAGCACAGAAACCTTCAGTGAATTTCCACGACTCTCCCTAACCTCGTCTTCCAGACCTGGAGCTGTATGACACCCGCGAGCTTAGAGCTCCCCCATTTATACAACAGTAATAATAATAATTACTAAATATATTTCGGTCGCTGTACTATCCGAGACTGAAGTTCCGTATTCCTCAACCCTGGAATTCTGTGCCTCAATCCTTGTTACTATAAGAATACAGAGTTCAGCTAGAGTTGATGATTTTAACTAATATCCAAAATTTCTTCAAGAAAAAATGGTTAATAAGGACTGGATCAAATTCACATCTTTCATATCGACCACAGACCAATATCTTAAAATACACAAGCACATTAAGCTTGAAGCCTTTCACAAGTTACGCTCTCAGATAATCACCTTGGAAGGGATGACGTTAAACAGATACAACAAAGACAGAAATGAATCCAAACTTTTCTCCAAGTAAGACTCACCAGCTTTTAAGAAAGTTAGTTTCATGTAACCTTGGATTAGCGCTTTATTTTATAATAATAATAATAATAATAATAATAATAATAATAATAATAATAATAATAATAATAATAATAATAATAATAATAATGATAATAATAATAATGTAGCACTGAAGATCATATCATTCACATTTTCAATAATGATCTCGAGGGCACACAGATTAAAGGCACATAAAAGAACATTAAGTGACCTGTTGTCAAACAGGTCACTTATCAAACAGAGAATAATTTGATTAGAAAAACTGACACATGATAACTTACACAACCTGATATCAAAATATTGTTTTATTTATGGAAAACACTTCACCATAAAAAGTTTAACAGCTGACCAGTTATTGCACAAATCTGACCAGTTATTGCACAAAATCTGACCAGTTATTGCACAGAATTGACCAGTTATTGCACAGAATCTGACCAGTTATTGCACAAAATCTGACCAGTTATTGCACAAAATCTGACCAGTTATTGCACAGAATCTGACCAGTTATTGCACAGGATCTGACCAGTTATTGCACAGGATCTGACTAGTTATTGCACAGAATCTTACCAGTTATTTCACAGAATTTGACCAGTTATTGCACAGAATCTGACCAGTTATTGCACAAAATCTGACCAGTTATTGCACAAAATCTGACCAGTTATTGCATAGAATCTGGCCACTTATCGCACAGAATCTGACCAGTTATTGCACAGAATCTGACCAGTTATTGCACAGGATCTGACTAGTCATTGCACAGAATCTTACCAGTTATTGCACAGGATCTGACCAGTTATTGCACAGGATCTGACCAGTTATTGCACAGGATCTGACCAGTTATTGCACAGGATTTGACCAGCTATTGCATAGGATCTGACAAGTTATTGCACAGAATCTGACCAATTATTGCACAGACTCTGACCAGTTATTGCACAGTATCTGACAAGTTATTGCACAGAATCAAACAAAATTTGTGCCTTGTCACCCTTGAAACGTTTCGTCCATTCCACATGAAACATCAGCTGTTGAAGACTGATGTCGTTCATAATTGTTATATTTTAATCAGAGAAAAGAGCTAAACCAGTAGGGGTCATACAGCTCCTGTGGAATGGGCGGTATTCAAATTCGATCAAAGCAAATATAAATCCAGTTCATTGGATCAAGAGCCCCTTACCAGTATCAAGGCAAAATAATGAAATAATGTAAACTATTACTACACCATTAAGAGGATATTAAAAACAAAATGGCATCAACACGTTAATTTTTTGTGAGTCGGTATGAGGAGTCTGTCTCGCCCATCAGACGGAAACAAAATTTGGGAATGACCTACGTAGCAGTGTGGGTAGGTCTCCCATGAATGCAAATACACCCATGAATCTTCCCATGAGACATTACACGAGCATTGAAAATTTGAAGCCGATCGAAAAACGCGTTCTTGTGTAATTAAAAAATAAAAATATTGTGAGAAAGGAAATGGAAATATTGCTGAGAATTTTCCGAAAAATAGAGAAGTTTCTCCTCGTTAAACTTAAAAATAATCTGAACTTTCATGATTTTTTCAAGTTTAACGAGGAGAAACTTCCAAATTTTTCAAGCAATTCTCATCAGTATTTTTGTTTTCTTTCTCACAATATTTGTTTGAATACTCAAGAACGCGTTTTTCGATCGGATTCAAATTTTCAATGCTTGCGTAATGTCTCTTGGGAAGATTTTTTTGAAACACTTTTTTTTTCTCTCATTTACATTCCATTTAAAAATTTCCTAGTCAAGGTACCACAGTATTTAGGGAATCAAGACGATCCCAGAAGATATTCTCTCATTCTGACATTTGAAACAATTCACATAATAATTATAATAATATTGACAAACTGAAATTAACACAGTTGAAAGTGACTGACAAATTGTGTTTTAGAAAACACCACCAGTGGTAAAACACCACCAGTGGTAAAACACCACCAGTGGTAAAACACCACCAGTGGTAAAACACCACCAGTGGTAAAACACCATCATTGGTAAAACACCACCAGTGGTAAAACACCACCAGTGGTAAAACACCACCAGTGGTAAAACACCACCAGTGGTAAAACACCACCAGTGGTAAAACACCACCAGTGGTAAAACACCACCAGTGGTAAAACACCACCAGTGGAAAAACACCACCAGTGGTAAAACACCACCAGTGGTAAAACACCACCAGTGGTAAAACACCACCAGTGGTAAAACACCACCAGTGGTAAAACACCACCAGTGGTAAAACACTACCAGTGGTAAAACACCACCAGTGGTAAAACACCACCAGTGGTAAAACACCAACAGTGGTAAAACACCACCAGTGGTAAAACACCACCAGTGGTAAAACACCAACAGTGGTAAAACACCACCAGTGGTAAAACACCACCAGTGGTAAAACACCACCAGTGGTAAAACACCACCAGTGGTAAAACACCAACGGTGGTAAAACACCACCAGTGGTAAAACACCAACAGTGGTAAAACACCACCAGTGGTAAAACACCACCAGTGGTAAAACACCACCAGTGGTAAAACACCAAAAGTGGTAAAACACCACCAGTGGTAAAACACCACCAGTGGTAAAACACCACCAGTGGTAAAACACCATCAGTGGTAAAACACCATCATTGGTAAAACACCACCAGTGGTAAAACACCACCAGTGGTAAAACACCACCAGTGGTAAAACACCACCAGTGGTAAAACACCACCAGTGGTAAAACACCACCAGTGGTAAAACACCACCAGTGGTAAAACACCACCAGTGGTAAAACACCAACAGTGGTAAAACACCACCAGTGGTAAAACACCACCAGTGGTAAAACACCACCAGTGGTAAAACACCACCAGTGGTAAAACACCACCAGTAGTAAAACACCAACAGTGGTAAAACACCACCAGTGGTAAAACACCACCAGTGGTAAAACACCAACAGTGGTAAAACACCACCAGTGGTAAAACACCACCAGTGGTAAAACACCACCAGTGGTAAAACACCACCAGTGGTAAAACACCACCAGTGGTAAAACACCAACGGTGGTAAAACACCACCAGTGGTAAAACACCAACAGTGGTAAAACACCACCAGTGGTAAAACACCACCAGTGGTAAAACACCACCAGTGGTAAAACACCAACAGTGGTAAAACACCACCAGTGGTAAAAGACCACCAGTGGTAAAACACCACCAGTGGTAAAACACCAACGGTGGTAAAACACCAACGGTGGTAAAACACCACCAGTGGTAAAACACCACCAGTGGTAAAACACCACCAGTGGTAAAACACCATCAGTGGTAAAACACCATCATTGGTAAAACACCACCAGTCGTAAAACACCGCCAGTGGTAAAACACCATCATTGGTAAAACACCACCAGTGGTAAAGCACCACCAGTGGTAAAACACCACCAGTCGTAAAACACCGCCAGTGGTAAAACACCATCATTGGTAAAACACCACCAGTGGTAAAGCACCACCAGTGGTAAAACACCACCAGTGGTAAAACACCACCAGTGGTAAAACACCATCAGTGGTAAAACACCACCAGTGGTAAAACACCACCGGCGGTAAAACACCAACGGCGTTAAAACACCATCAGTGGTAAAACACCACCAGTGGTAAAACAGCACCAGTGGTAAAACACTATCAGTGGTAAAACACCATCAGTGGTAAAACACCATCAGTGGTAAAACACAACCAGTGGTAAAACACCACCAGTGGTAAAACACCACCAGTGGTAAAACACTATCAGTGGTAAAACACCACCAGTGGTAAAACACTATCAGTGGTAAAACACAATCAGTGGTAAAACACCACCAGTGGTAAAACACCACCCGTGGTAAAACAGCACCAGTGGTAAAACACTATCAGTGGTAAAACACCACCAGTGGTAAAACACCAACAGTGGTAAAACACCACCAGTGGTAAAACACCACCAGTGGTAAAACACCACCAGTGGTAAAACACCACCAGTGGTAAAACACTATCAGTGGTAAAGCACCACCAGTGGTAAAACACCACCAGTGGTAAAACACCACCAGTGGTAAAACACCACCAGTGTTAAAACACCACCAGTGATAAAACACCACCAGTGGTAAAACACAACCAGTGGTAAAACACCAACAGTGGTAAAACACCACCAGTGGTAAAACACCACCAGTGGTAAAACACCACCAGTGGTAAAACACCAAAAGTGGTAAAACACCACCAGTGGTAAAACACCACCAGTGGTAAAACACCACCAGTGGTAAAACACCATCAGAGGTAAAACACCATCATTGGTAAAACACCACCAGTGGTAAAACACCACCAGTGGTAAAACACCACCAGTGGTAAAACACCACCAGTGGTAAAACACCACCAGTGGTAAAACACCACCAGTGGTAAAACACCACCAGTGGTAAAACACCACCAGTGGTAAAACACCACCAGTGGTAAAACACCACCAGTGGTAAAACACCACCAGTGGTAAAACACCACCAGTGGTAAAACACCACCAGTGGTAAAACACCAACAGTGGTAAAACACCACCAGTGGTAAAACACCACCAGTGGTAAAACACCAACAGTGGTAAAACACCACCAGTGGTAAAACACCACCAGTGGTAAAACACCACCAGTGGTAAAACACCACCAGTGGTAAAACACCACCAGTGGTAAAACACCAACGGTGGTAAAACACCACCGGTGGTAAAACACCAACAGTGGTAAAACACCACCAGTGGTAAAACACCACCAGTGGTAAAACACCAACAGTGGTAAAACACCAACAGTGGTAAAACACCACCAGTGGTAAAACACCACCAGTGGTAAAACACCACCAGTGGTAAAACACCAAAAGTGGTAAAACACCACCAGTGGTAAAACACCACCAGTGGTAAAACACCACCAGTGGTAAAACACCATCAGAGGTAAAACACCATCATTGGTAAAACACCACCAGTGGTAAAACACCACCAGTGGTAAAACACCACCAGTGGTAAAACACCACCAGTGGTAAAACACCACCAGTGGTAAAACACCACCAGTGGTAAAACACCACCAGTGGTAAAACACCACCAGTGGTAAAACACCAACAGTGGTAAAACACCACCAGTGGTAAAACACCACCAGTGGTAAAACACCACCAGTGGTAAAACACCACCAGTGGTAAAACACCACCAGTGGTAAAACACCACCAGTAGTAAAACACCAACAGTGGTAAAACACCACCAGTGGTAAAACACCACCAGTGGTAAAACACCAACAGTTGTAAAACACCACCAGTGGTAAAACACCACCAGTGGTAAAACACCACCAGTGGTAAAACACCACCAGTGGTAAAACACCATCAGTGGTAAAACACCAACGGTGGTAAAACACCACCAGTGGTAAAACACCAACAGTGGTAAAACACCACCAGTGGTAAAACACCACCAGTGGTAAAACACCAACAGTGGTAAAACACCACCAGTGGTAAAACACCACCAGTGGTAAAACACCACCAGTGGTAAAAGACCAACGGTGGTAAAACACCAACGGTGGTAAAACACCACCAGTGGTAAAACACCACCAGTGGTAAAACACCACCAGTGGTAAAACACCATCAGTGGTAAAACACCATCATTGGTAAAACACCACCAGTCGTAAAACACCGCCAGTGGTAAAACACCATCATTGGTAAAACACCACCAGTGGTAAAGCACCACCAGTGGTAAAACACCACCAGTCGTAAAACACCGCCAGTGGTAAAACACCATCATTGGTAAAACACCACCAGTGGTAAAGCACCACCAGTGGTAAAACACCACCAGTGGTAAAACACCACCAGTGGTAAAACACCATCAGTGGTAAAACACCACCAGTGGTAAAACACCACCGGCGGTAAAACACCAACGGCGTTAAAACACCACCAGTGGTAAAACACCACCAGTGGTAAAACAGCACCAGTGGTAAAACACTATCAGTGGTAAAACACCATCAGTGGTAAAACACCATCAGTGGTAAAACACAACCAGTGGTAAAACACCACCAGTGGTAAAACACCACCAGTGGTAAAACACTATCAGTGGTAAAACACCACCAGTGGTAAAACACTATCAGTGGTAAAACACAATCAGTGGTAAAACACCACCAGTGGTAAAACACCACCAGTGGTAAAACAGCACCAGTGGTAAAACACTATCAGTGGTAAAACACCACCAGTGGTAAAACACCAACAGTGGTAAAACACCACCAGTGGTAAAACACCACCAGTGGTAAAACACCACCAGTGGTAAAACACCACCAGTGGTAAAACACCACCAGTGGTAAAACACCACCAGTCGTAAAACACCACAAGTCGTAAAACACCACCAGTGGTAAAACACCACCAGTGGTAAAACACCACCAGTGGTAAAACACCACCAGTGGTAAAACACCACCAGAGGTAAAACACCACCAGTGGTAAAACACCACCAGTGGTAAAACACCACCAGTGGTAAAACACCACCAGTGGTAAAACACCACCAGTGGTAAAACACCATCAGTGGTAAAACACCACCAGTGGTAAAACACCACCAGTGGTAAAACACCACCAGTGGTAAAACACCAACAGTGGTACAACACCACCAGTGGTAAAACACCACCAGTCGTAAAACACCACCAGTCGTAAAACACCACCAGTGGTAAAACACCACCAGTGGTAAAACACCACCAGTGGTAAAACACCACCAGTGGTAAAACACCACCAGTCGTAAAACACCACCAGTGGTAAAACACCACCAGTGGTAAAACACCACCAGTGGTAAAACACCACCAGTGGTAAAACACCACCAGTGGTAAAACACCACCAGTGGTAAAACACCACCAGTGGTAAAACACCACCAGTCGTAAAACACCACCAGTCGTAAAACACCACCAGTGGTAAAACACCACCAGTGGTAAAACACCACCAGTGGTAAAACACCACCAGTGGTAAAACACCACCAGTGGTAAAACACCACGTATCCTTTATTAATTAATCTGATTCCATTGATTACAAGCATCTAAATAACTTCTACAAAATTTTAAACTACCGAAACTTATACTGAACTTGTAATAATAATAATAATAATAATAATAATAATAATAATAATAATAACATTCGCTGCCTGACCACGGTAGAGTGCGGTTGTGCTCTGCACCCCTCTGCTGTTTGTAGGCGAGCGCCCTTGTCAGTTACCTGGCTGCAGTGGTGTGAAGTGGTGCTGTCACACCTCGGCTAACAACTTAGGTGCACTGTGATTGTCAAGATGGCGGTTAGTCTGAGACGAAGGATAAATACTGTAGGCATTGAGCTACTTAAAGGAACGATAACGCCCAGTTCTGCGCAAGTCTTATTGCCAAAGATCATCCGGGAGACATATGGCGTACAAGATAGTGACTTGTATGGTGTAGCATTGAACGGAGGACAACGAATTTTCGTCAAACTGCTATCAGCAACGGTTTATGAATCGTTAGTCACCAGGTTTCAGGACGTGAGTCTTAACGTCACACCAGCTGTCACTGTAAGAATGATAGATGTTTCACGGTATTATACGTGGATCAAGTTACGCAACGTTCCCTTTGAGGCGGACGAGGCGGATATAAGGAAAGTTTTTGAGAAGTATGGGACGGTGCATTATGCTCAACATGGTACGTGGGCGGCAGGAGCCTATGCTGGTTTTCCAGAGGGTTCTTTCAACCTCAAAATGACTTTGAGGCACCCAATACCATCCTATGTGTATCTACAAGATTTCAGGACGCAGGTAATGGTAATGTACCCAGGACAACGACGTACGTGCCGCCTATGTGGTGAGTATGATCACATAGCGGCGACCTGTGACAAGCGAAGACATGTGCCTGGACCTGTGGTGGACGTCGCAGCCCCTGCTTCAAAGGTGGCAGGTGAGGAACAAACATCGGATGGAGGGCGTGGTGTTTTGTGGAGCGAGATAGTGGATCGGGCACACAGGACTGGCGGTGAGTTGGAGTCCCGCCCCCAACTGCCTGATCAGGTGTCGTCTCCTGTGGATAAGGAGGAGCAGCAAGTACAGGAGAAGGTTCTTGAGATTGAGGAGGAATTGGTGGAGGTGTTGAAGACGTTGTCACCACCAGAGAGGGACGTTACATCTGAGCGTGGTGTCATCGGAGAATCGTCGCTTCCAGAAAGTCTGAGACATGATAATTTGGGACGTGATGGTGGTTTGGAGTCGTCCATTGAATCATTAAACCATTCTCAGGTGGAGGTGGAGGTTCATCGAGAGGTAACATCTGACCAAGACATGTGTAACATGACTGTCACGAGAAAGAGGGCGGCTACATCAGATTCTGATGACGTCCTTACGCCTGCACAAAGGCCTGGGAAACAGACTGAGGTGAAGTGTGAAGGTAGTGGTGTAGGTGGTGGTAGCCATGATAGGAGGCACCGGAAGAAGGGGGGAGGGAAAGAGAGCACTCTGAAGGTGTCGAACGTAAATTCAAGCTCTGGAGTTGTAAAGAGTGATGAGAGGAAGCAGGGGTGGAAACTTTAATAGGCCTTAGGTGTATGTCTGTAAATGTTAATGGGTTATGTAGCGGTATGAAGAGAGATTGGTTTCGTAATTTTCTGAATAAATCTAGAGTGGATGTTGTGTTCCTGCAGGAGCACAATTTCAAAGAGGGTAGGGTGTTGGAGGTGGCAGGATTTCGAGTAGTTATCCTGCCATCTCCCCGTCTAAAAGGTGGTGTCGGAATTTTAATAAGGGAGACGAGCCCGTTTGTTTTGCAGAGAAGCGAGGGAGGAGGGGGAGGGAGGGTGTTGCGTGTGGATGGGTGGTGGATGGGTAAGCGTGTGTCTTTTGTGAGTGTGTATGCGCCGGCAGAAAATAACATAAAGGTAAAGAATGATTTTGTGTGTGAGGATCTTGTGTTTTTCTTAAGTGCACTGCCAGAGGTGGCGATAGTTGGTGGGGACTGGAATAGTGTAATCAGGGTGGCTGATGTGGACCCAAGAGGGGCTGGATATATGTCTGTGGCTCTTAGGGATTTATTAAGGGATGTTAGGTTACGTGATGCCTTTGGGGGGGCGGTGTGGGAGACTGAATATACGTTTGTTAAGAGTGGATATGCTGCGAGACTAGATAGAGTGTACCTTTCTCAGGGAGTGGATGTGAAATCTTTCAGTACTGTTGAGGCTACAATGTCAGATCATAGGGCAGTGGTGGTGGAGGTTGGGTGGGGGACGCTCGCGGACATATATAGAAGTTATTGGAAATTAAATATAAGTGTGTTAGGTGATGAGGAGGGGTTGGAGGGGTTTTCAGTCCTATGGAGGGAGCTTAGTGTGGAAGAACAGGGAGTGGATGACATTGTGACATGGTGGGATAGTGTCGCAAAGGAAAGGATTAGAAAGTTTTATGTGAGAGAGGGAAAACGTATTAATAATTTAAAATATGGACTGGCTAACTATTTAGAGGATAGGTTAAGAGGTTGCTATGGGAGGGGGGTGGGTGGGAATAATTTTCCTATGGATGAAATAGCTGAAATAAAGGGAAGGTTGAGGGTGTTGCAAAATGAAAGGTTTCAAGCTGTAAGGGTGCAGGCAGGGGTGGAGGAAGTGCTTTGGGGCGACAAGCCGTCAGCGTGTGTTTTGCGGCATCAAAAGCAAAGGCAGGCGGTGACAGCTATACCATGTTTAGAGGTAACGGAGATGGTTGGGAATTATAGAGTAGGGCAGGAGATACGAACCACGAAGGGGATGTGTGCGTATGCGGAGGCTTGGTACGAGAAGTACTGGAACAGTGGGGGGGTGGGTGACGTGGCGTTGGACAAGGTGTGTACGTATGTGACGTGTAATTTAGGAAATAGTGATCGAAAGGCTTTAGGTGGGACTATTACGGCAGAGGAAATAGAGAATGCGTTAAGGGGAATGAGGAAGGGGAAAGCTCCCGGTATTGACGGTCTCCCGGTAGAATTTTATTTACAACATTGGGCGTTGATAAAGGAATTTATAGTTAGGTTATTTAATCGTATGAAGGAGAAGGGTAAGTTGGGGGAGAAGCAGGTAAACAGCAGTTGTAGTGTTGGTCCCGAAGGTCAAGGGGCAGCCCACCCTTCGGGAGTACCGAGCCATATCACTGATGTGTGCAGACTATAAGGTGTTTGCAAAAATTTTAGGTAATAGGTTCAAATGTGTTGTGGGGAGGGTGGTGTCAAAATCTCAGTTTGGGTTGCCGGGAAGGTCGATGATTGAAGGACATGGGATACTGAGAAGTTTTGTGGAAGCTAAGGGTGGGGGTGGAGGGGCGGCTTTGTTGGCTCTAGATTGGCAGGGAGCATATGATAGAGTGGAAAGGGGAGCTTTGCAGGTTATACTTAGGAGACAGGGTTTTGGGGAGGAAATAGTCGAGTGGGTAAATACGTTGTACAAGGGGGCGAAAATGAGGATACAGATTAATGGGTGTATGGGGAGGGAAATTGCAATGGGAAGAGGCCTTAGACAGGGATGCCCCATGTCCCAAATATTGTTTGCGTGTTTCCAGGACCCCTTTTATAGAATGGTTGACCGTAGCTTATGTACGCCATGTGAGGGAAGTGTGGGGGGTGGGAGGGCCTGGCCGGGGTTAATTGGATATGTTGACGACACCACTGTTCTCATTCGTGAAGGGATGTCAATGGGAGTGTTGGACGAGGTGGTGCAATTATTTGGAAGTGCCACGGGTATGCAGGTAAATAGTGCGAAGTCAAGGTGCATGGGGTTGGGTTCTTGGGTGGGGGGTGTGGGGGGGAGATGTAATGTTGTTAAAGAATGGGCGGTGTCTTTAAAGATTTGTGGTATTATTTATAAGGATGACATGGTTGCGGCGCGGGAGGAAAACTCGGATAGGTTATTGGAAAGGATCGTGGGGCGTCTAGGTGTTCTGAGACCCCAGCACCTAACTCTGATACAGCGAGTGATAGTCGTGAACATTTTATTGTATAGTAAGGTTTGGCATGTTGCAGCTGTGTTCCCAATTACAGGGACAGCGATTGCGGGGATTCTAAGACGGGTGTACAAATTTTTGTGGGGTTCACGTTGTGATTGGTTACGGAGGGAAGTTGTAATGTTACCTGTAAGTCAGGGTGGGTTGGGGTTGATGGATTTGAGACGGAGGGCTAAATGTGTGTTTATTAAATGGGAAGTGTTGCGTGAGGGTGTGAACGCGGGGCGTTTGGGAAGGATACACGACAGGCTGGGTATGTGGTATCGAGGAATGGAGTTGAGGGAATGTGAAATAGTTTTGAGGGCTGTGATGTTGGTTAGGGAACTGAGAAAGGTTCGTATAAGGGTTTTGTGTAGGTTACTTGTAGGTAGGTGCGTTGTCCCAGTTGAGGGTTTGTTCCCCATGTATGCGTGGAAGAGTATTTGGTTTAGATTTAGTAAAATGAAGTTAAACCCTCGGGCGCGTGAGGTGATGTTTCGTTTTCTGCATGGGATCCTTCCGTCTGGTGAGATATTACGAAACAGACAGGTTGTAGAGGGTGGGGGGTGTGGTATCTGTGGAGGGGATGAGACAGCGTTCCATGTAGTTTACTTTTGTGAAGGGCTAGAGGAGGTTAGGTGCTGGTTAAGTAGGTTGGTACAGAGGGTGGGGGGCCGTGGGGTGTCGGTTTTGCGTGCTTTAAGTCTAGATATGGGTGGGTTAGACGAGGGTGTCATAAGAGCTTTAGATTATATCATGGTAGATTATATATATATGTCGTGGGTGATGAGGGGGAGAGGGGATAGTGAAGAGCGAAGGAAGGTTCTTGCGGTAACGTTCTATCGTACGATGTGTCGTAACAGAGATTTGTATGGGAGGAGGTGGGATCAGGCTTTCTCAGAGGGGTATAGAATGCTAACGTTAGGGATTCTCGTAAATCTGTGATTGATAATGAGTGAGTGAAGGGGTTTTCATAGGTTGGAGGGAGTCAGGGGGTCACAGCGGGCTCGCCTCCCTGGGGGGGGGGTCGTGAGAGTGTTGTGAATGTGGGTTTGGAATGGTTTCCTGGTTTTCATTGAGACTTTATGGCATCCAAGTGTGGATGTAGAGCTCAAGGTCTCGTTATGTTAGATATAACACTTTTCAGAATGTAGGTATAATATAGTAGATTTTTTTATGTATAATTATGACGTGTATCAGTCTTGTATAACATGATTCTTGAGAAATAAGTTATTTGCGACATTAAGTGTGTTTTAGTTTGTATTTATGTTACGTGCTGGGTTTTTGCACGATGAGATATACTTATATACTGTTTTGCATTGTGCATACAGTGCATCTGATTAATGTGATTTTGTGAAAATTTTTGTGTGTACGTGTGGATGTGTGTGTGTGGATGTGGGTGTGTGGGTGTGGGTGTGTGGGTGTGGGTGTGTGTGTGTATATATAAATATATATCCCTTTCTATTGTATTGAGCCTTTGTCATGGGTCAGACGTTATGTAATACTTTATATATGCATGATTGATTCTTTTTAAAGTTTATAATTATGGTCTGTACCCTGATACCGGTTTGGTGTTAATGCTAAGTTCTTGATGTTAAGTTATAGTCTGTATGGTATATAGACATATCTAGACAGTTTAGTGACGTAGTCCGTTTGTGTCTGAGATTTGTATATGGGTGTATTGTAACAGTATAGAGCTTGTTATTGTGTTCTAAGCTGTATTCTTTTTCTGTTTATTTGTATGTTGGTATATGTACAGCTGTATTGTTAGGGATAAGTATGTAGATTTTCTAGTAAGATTATGATGTTAGGTTTTGGTTTTTTTATTAATGTGAAGGATGGGATTTAACTGATATAACTTCTCTGTATATTTAATGTTCAAGTGTATTGAACCTTTGTCAGATGTCATTTATATGTACAATTTATATATATGCAAGGTTTTGTATATATGTCAATTCATGACCCTGTGACATGTAATTTTTTTAGCTATGTTCTTGCTGTAAGTTTTTGTTGTATGTTTGGCAGCAATATCTTGCGAGCACGTAGGTACAATCCGTTTGTCAGTTAATTTGATAAGGTTCCATACTGTTTCTTTATTTTTATGTTAAACTGTATTGGTTTTAAATAAAATATAAAAAAAAAAAATCCACCCGTACCGGGGATCGAACCCCGGACCTCGTTGTGTGAGTTAAGTTCGCTAGCATTCGAGCTACGGGTTACCATCCTTCGTACAGAATTCATCTGTACGAAGGATAATAAATGAATATTGCTATTTATTCAATAAAATTGTCGAACTGGGAATAATGGTACTCAATAAGAGCGTGAGTCTTGTGTTGCGGGAACAACACAGGTTCTGAAGATGTGAAGCCGAGCAAATTAGTCATTCTCCAATCATGGCGGGGATTCCAACGATTTCAATTTATTCTTACTTTTTAACTACATCAACAAGTTTAGCACCGCAGTGACACAAGACCTACACAACCACTGTAGTGACACAAGACCTACACGACCACTGTAGTGACACAAGACCTACACGACCACTGTAGTGACACAAGACCTACACGACCACTGTAGTGACACAAGACCAACACAACCACTGTAGTGACACAAGACCAACACAATCACCGCAGTGACACAAGGCCTACACGACCACTGTAGTGACACAAGACCAACACAACCACCGCAGTGACACAAGGCCTACACGACCACTGTAGTGACACAAGACCTACACGACCACTGTAGTGACACAAGACCAACACAACCACCGAAGTGACACAAGACCTACACGACCACTGTAGTGACACAAGACCTACACGACCACTGTAGTGACACAAGACCTACACGACCACTGTAGTGACACAAGACCTACACAACCACTGTAGTGACACAAGACCTACACGACCACTGTAGTGACACAAGACCTACACGACCACTGTAGTGACACAAGACCTACACAACCACTGTAGTGACACAAGACCTACACAACCACTGTAGTGACACAAGACCTACACAACCACTGTAGTGACACAAGACCTACACGACCACTGTAGTGACACAAGACCTACACGACCACTGTAGTGACACAAGACCTACACAACCACTGTAGTGACACAAGACCTACACAACCACTGTAGTGACACAAGACCTACACGACCACTGTAGTGACACAAGACCTACACAACCACTGTAGTGACACAAGACCTACACGACCACTGTAGTGACACAAGACCTACACGACCACTGTAGTGACACAAGACCAACACAACCACCGCAGTGACACAAGACCTACACGACCACTGTAGTGACACAAGACCAACACAACCACCGCAGTGACACAAGACCTACACGACCACTGTAGTGACACAAGACCAACACAACCACCGCAGTGACACAAGACCTACACGACCACTGTAGTGACACAAGACCTAAACAACCACTGTAGTGACACAAGACCTACACGACCACTGTAGTGACACAAGACCAACACAACCACCGCAGTGACACAAGACCTACACGACCACTGTAGTGACACAAGACCTACACGACCACTGTAGTGACACAAGACCAACACAACCACCGCAGTGACACAAGGCCTACACGACCACTGTAGTGACACAAGACCTAAACAACCACTGTAGTGACACAAGACCTACACAACCACTGTAGTGACACAAGACCTAAACAACCACTGTAGTGACACAAGACCTACACAACCACTGTAGTGACACAAGACCTAAACAACCACTGTAGTGACACAAGACCTACACAACCACTGTAGTGACACAAGACCTAAACAACCACTGTAGTGACACAAGACCTACACTACCACTGTAGTGACACAAGACCTAAACAACCACTGTAGTGACACAAGACCTACACAACCACTGTAGTGACACAAGACCAACACAACCACTGTAGTGACACAAGACCAACACAACCACTGTAGTGACACAAGACCAACACAACCACTGTAGTGACACAAGACCAACACAACCACTGTAGTGACACAAGACCTAAACAACCACTGTAGTGACAGAAGACCTAAACAACCACTGTAGTGACACAAGACCTACACAACCACTGTAGTGACACAAGACCTAAACAACCACTGTAGTGACAGAAGACCTAAACAACCACTGTAGTGACAGAAGACCTAAACAACCACTGTAGTGACACAAGACCTACACAACCACTGTAGTGACACAAGACCAACACAACCACTGTAGTGACACAAGACCAACACAACCACTGTAGTGACACAAGACCTAAACAACCACTGTAGTGACAGAAGACCTAAACAACCACTGTAGTGACAGAAGACCTAAACAACCACTGTAGTGGCACAAGACCTAAACAACCACTGTAGTGACACAAGACCTAAACAACCACTGTAGTGACACAAGACCTACACAACCACTGTAGTGACACAAGACCTAAACAACCACTGTAGTGACACAAGACCTACACAACCACTGTAGTGACACAAGACCAACACAACCACTGTAGTGACACAAGACCTAAACAACCACTGTAGTGACAGAAGACCTAAACAACCACTGTAGTGACAGAAGACCTAAACAACCACTGTAGTGGCACAAGACCTAAACAACCACTGTAGTGACAGAAGACCTACACAACCACTGTAGTGACACAAGACTTAAACAACCACTGTAGTGACACAAGACCTAAACAACCACTGTAGTGACACAAGACCTAAACAACCACTGTAGTGACACAAGACCTAAACAACCACTGTAGTGACACAAGACCTACACAACCACTGTAGTGACAGAAGACCTACACAACCACTGTAGTGACACAAGACCTAAACAACCACTGTAGTGACACAAGACCTACACGACCACTGTAGTGACACAAGACCTAAACAACCACTGTAGTGACACAAGACCTACACGACCACTGTAGTGACAGAAGACCTACACAACCACTGTAGTGACACAAGACCTAAACAACCACTGTAGTGACACAAGACCTACACAACCACTGTAGTGACACAAGACCTACACAACCACTGTAGTGACAGAAGACCTACACAACCACTGTAGTGACACAAGACCTACACAACCACTGTAGTGACACAAGACCTACACAACCACTGTAGTGACACAAGACCTAAACAACCACTGTAGTGACACAAGACCTAAACAACCACTGTAGTGACACAAGACCAACACGACCACTGTAGTGACACAAGACCAACACAACCACCGCAGTGACACAAGACCTACACGACCACTGTAGTGACACAAGACCTACACGACCACTGTAGTGACACAAGACCTAAACAACCACTGTAGTGACACAAGACCTACACGACCACTGTAGTGACACAAGACCAACACAACCACCGCAGTGACACAAGACCTACACGACCACTGTAGTGACACAAGACCTACACGACCACTGTAGTGACACAAGACCAACACAACCACCGCAGTGACACAAGACCTACACGACCACTGTAGTGACACAAGACCTACACGACCACTGTAGTGACACAAGACCAACACAACCACCGCAGTGACACAAGGCCTACACGACCACTGTAGTGACACAAGACCTAAACAACCACTGTAGTGACACAAGACCAACACAACCACCGCAGTGACACAAGGCCTACACGACCACTGTAGTGACACAAGACCTAAACAACCACTGTAGTGACACAAGACCTACACGACCACTGTAGTGACACAAGACCTACACAACCACTATAGTGACACAAGACCTAAACAACCACTGTAGTGACACAAGACCTACACAACCACTGTAGTGACACAAGACCTAAACAACCACTGTAGTGACACAAGACCTAAACAACCACTGTAGTGACACAAGACCTACACAACCACTGTAGTGACACAAGACCTAAACAACCACTGTAGTGACACAAGACCTAAACAACCACTGTAGTGACAGAAGACCTAAACAACCACTGTAGTGACACAAGACCTAAACAACCACTGTAGTGACATATGACCTAAACAACCACTGTAGTGACAGAAGACCTAAACAACCACTGTAGTGACACAAGACCTAAACAACCACTGTAGTGACAGAAGACCTACACAACCACTGTAGTGACACAAGACCAACACAACCACTGTAGTGACACAAGACCTAAACAACCACTGTAGTGACAGAAGACCTACACAACCACTGTAGTGACACAAGACCAACACAACCACTGTAGTGACACAAGACCTAAACAACCACTGTAGTGACACAAGACCAACACAACCACTGTAGTGACACAATACCTAAACAACCACTGTAGTGACAGAAGACCTAAACAACCACTGTAGTGACACAAGACCTAAACAACCACTGTAGTGACACAAGACCTAAACAACCACTGTAATGACACAAGACCAACACAACCACTGTAGTGACACAAGACCTAAACAACCACTGTAGTGACAGAAGACCTACACAACCACTGTAGTGACACAAGACCAACACAACCACTGTAGTGACACAAGACCTAAACAACCACTGTAGTGACAGAAGACCTACACAACCACTGTAGTGACACAAGACCAACACAACCACTGTAGTGACACAAGACCTAAACAACCACTGTAGTGACAGAAGACCTACACAACCACTGTAGTGACACAAGACCAACACAACCACTGTAGTGACACAAGACCTAAACAACCACTGTAGTAACACAAGACCAACACAACCACTGTAGTGACACAAGACCTAAACAACCACTGTAGTGACACAAGACCTACACTACCACTGTAGTGACACAAGACCTAAACAACCACTGTAGTGACACAAGACCAACACAATCACTGTAGTGACACAAGACCTAAACAACCACTGTAGTGACACAAGACCTACACTACCACTGTAGTGACACAAGACCTAAACAACCACTGTAGTGACACAAAACCTACACAACCACTGTAGTGACACAAGACCTAAACAACCACTGTAGTGACACAAGACCTACACAACCACTGTAGTGACACAAGACCTAAACAACCACTGTAGTGACACAAGACCTACACTACCACTGTAGTGACACAAGACCTAAACAACCACTGTAGTGACACAAGACCTAAACAACCACTGTAGTGACACAAGACCTAAACAACCACTGTAGTGACACAAGACCTAAACAACCACTGTAGTGACACAAGACCTACACGACCACTGTAGTGACACAAGACCTACACTACCACTGTAGTGACACAAGACCAACACAACCACTGTAGTGACACAAGACCTAAACAACCACTGTAGTGACACAAGACCTAAACAACCACTGTAGTGACACAAGACCTAAACAACCACTGTAGTGACACAAGACCTAAACAACCACTGTAGTGACACAAGACCTACACGACCACTGTAGTGACACAAGACCTACACTACCACTGTAGTGACACAAGACCAACACAACCACTGTAGTGACACAAGACCTAAACAACCACTGTAGTGACACAAGACCTAAACAACCACTGTAGTGACACAAGACCTAAACAACCACTGTAGTGACACAAGACCTAAACAACCACTGTAGTGACACAAGACCAACACAACCACTGTAGTGACACAAGACCTAAACAACCACTGTAGTGACACAAGACCTAAACAACCACTGTAGTGACACAAGACCTAAACAACCTTACAATAAATGTTGTACACTGCATGACAACTATGCAACACTGCATGACAACTATGCAACCCTGCATGACAACTATGCAACACTGCATGACAACTATGCAACCCTGCATGACAACTATGCAACACTGCATGGCAACTATGCAACACTGCATGACAACTATGCAACACTGCATAACAACTATGCAACACTGCATGACAACTATGCAACACTGCATGACAACTATGCAACCCTGCATGACAACTATGCAACACTGCATGGCAACTATGCAACACTGCATGACAACTATGCAACACTGCATGACAACTATGCAACACTGCATGACTATGCAACACTGCATGACAACTAAACAAATACTTTAATTAACAAATTTCTCTGAGTAGAGTGCCTTGCGGGATGCTGCTGACGTCACCCAGCAGTCAGAAAGTCAAAGGTGACGGCCGTCTGATGTCACTCTGTTGCTTCTGTTGGTCATTGTCAGGGAGGTCCTGTTGGACATTGTCATGGTGGCATTGTTGGTCATTGTCATGGTGGCAATGTTGGTCATTGTCATGGTGGCAATGTTGCATTGTCATGGTGGCAATGTTGGTCATTGTCATGGTGACATTGTTGGTCATTGTCATGGTGGCATTGTTGGTCATTGTCATGGTGGCAATGTTGCATTGTCATGGTGGCAATGTTGGACATTGTCATGGTGGCAATGTTGGTCATTGTCATGGTGGCATTGTTAGTCATTGTCATGGTGGCATTGTTGGTCATTGTCATGGTGGCAATGTTGCATTGTCATGGTGGCAATGTTGGACATTGTCATGGTGGCAATGTTGGTCATTGTCATGGTGGCAATGTTGGTCATTGTCATGGTGGCAATGTTGCATTGTCATGGTGGCAATGTTGGTCATTGTCATGGTGACATTGTTGGTCATTGTCATGGTGGCATTGTTAGTCATTGTCATGGTGGCAATGTTGGTCATTGTCATGGTGACATTGTTGGTCATTGTCATGGTGGCATTGTTAGTCATTGTCATGGTGACATTGTTGGTCATTGTCATGGTGACATTGTTGGTCATTGTCATGGTGGCATTGTTAGTCATTGTCATGGTGGCAATGTTGGTCATTGTCATGGTAGCAATGTTGCATTGTCATGGTGGCAATGTTGGTCATTGTCATGGTGACATTGTTAGTCATTGTCATGGTGGCATTGTTAGTCATTGTCAGGGAGGTCCTGTTGGACATTGTCATGGTGACATTGTTGGTCATTGTCATGGTGGCATTGTTGGTCATTGTCAGGGAGGTCCTGTTGGACATTGTCATGGTGACATTGTTGGTCATTGTCAGGGAGGTCCTGTTGGACATTGTCATGGTGACATTGTTGGTCATTGTCATGGTGGCAATGTTGCATTGTCATGGTGGCAATGTTGGTCATTGTCATGGTGACATTGTTGGTCATTGTCATGGTGGCAATGTTGGTCATTGTCATGGTGGCAATGTTGCATTGTCATGGTGGCAATGTTGGTCATTGTCATGGTGGCAATGTTGGTCATTGTCATAGTGGCAATGTTGGTCATTGTCATGGTGGCAATGTTGCATTGTCATGGTGGCAATGTTGGTCATTGTCATGGTGGCAATGTTGCATTGTCATGGTGGCAATGTTGGTCATTGTCATGGTGGCAATGTTGCATTGTCATGGTGGCAATGTTGGTCATTGTCATGGTGGCAATGTTGCATTGTCATGGTGGCAATGTTGGTCATTGTCATTGTGGCAATGTTGGTCATTGTCATGGTGGCAATGTTGGTCATTGTCATGGTGACATTGTTGGTCATTGTCATGGTGACATTGTTGGTCCTTGTCATGGTGGCAATGTTGGTCATTGTCATGGTGACATTGTTGATCATTGTCATGGTGACATTGTTGATCATTGTCATGGTGACATTGGTGATCATTGTCATGGTGACATTGTTGGTCCTTGTCATGGTGGCAATGTTGGACATTGTCATGGTGGCATTGTTGATCATTGTCATGGTGACATTGTTGGTCATTGTCATGGTGGGATTGTTGATCATTGTCATGGTGACATTGTTGGTCATTGTCATGGTGGGATTGTTGATCATTGTCATGGTGACATTGTTGATCATTGTCATGGTGACATTGTTGATCATTGTCATGGTGACATTGTTGATCATTGTCATGGTGACATTGTTGATCATTGTCATGGTGACATTGTTGGTCATTGTCATGGTGACATTGTTGATCATTGTCATGGTGACATTGTTGGTCATTGTCATGGTGGCATTGTTGATCATTGTCATGGTGACATTGTTGGTCATTGTCATGGTGACATTGTTGGTCATTGTCATGGTGACATTGTTGGTCATTGTCATGGTGACATTGTTGGTCATTGTCATGGTGACATTGTTGGTCATTGTCATGGTGACATTGTTGATCATTGTCATGGTGACATTGTTGGTCATTGTCATGGTGACATTGTTGATCATTGTCATGGTGACATTGTTGGTCATTGTCATGGTGACATTGTTGGTCATTGTCATGGTGACATTGTTGGTCATTGTCATGGTGACATTGTTGGTCATTGTCATGGTGACATTGCTGATCATTGTCATGGTGACATTGTTGGTCATTGTCATGGTGACATTGTTGGTCATTGTCATGGTGACATTGTTGATCATTGTCATGGTGACATTGTTGGTCATTGTCATGGTGACATTGTTGGTCATTGTCATGGTGACATTGTTGGTCATTGTCATGGTGGCATTGTTGGTCATTGTCATGGTAGCATTGTTGGTCATTGTCATGGTGGCATTGTTGGTCATTGTCATGGCAGTCCTGTTGGTCATTGTCATGGTGGCATTGTTGGTCATTGTCATGGTGGCAATGTTGGTCATTGTCATGGTGGCAATGTTGGTCATTGTCATGGGGGCATTGTTGGTCATTGTCATGGTGACATTGTTGGTCATTGTCATGGTGACATTGTTGGTCATTGACATGGTGACATTGTTGGTCATTGTCATGGTGACATTGTTGGTCATTGTCATGGTGGGATTGTTGGTCATTGTCATGGTGACATTGTTGGTCATTGTCATGGTGACATTGTTGGTCATTGTCATGGTGACATTGTTGGTCATTGTCATGGTGACATTGTTGGTCATTGTCATGGTGACATTGTTGGTCATTGTCATGGTGGGATTGTTGGTCATTGTCATGGTGACATTGTTGGTCATTGTCATGGTAGCATTGTTGGTCATTGTCATGGTGGCATTGTTGGTCATTGTCATGGCAGTCCTGTTGGTCATTGTCATGGTGGCATTGTTGGTCATTGTCATGGTGGCAATGTTGGTCATTGTCATGGTGGCAATGTTGGTCATTGTCATGGGGGCATTGTTGGTCATTGCCATGGTGGCAATGTTGTTCATTGTAATGGTGGTCCTGTTAGTTATTGTCATGGTGGCAATGCTTGTCGTTGTCATGGTGGCAATGTTGATCGTTGTCATGGTCGTTGTGTTGGTCATTGTCATGGTGGTAATGTTGGTCATTGTCATGGTGGCAATGTTGGTCATTGTCATGGTGGCAATGTTGGTCATTGTCATGGTGGCAATGTTGGTCATTGTCATGGGGGCATTGTTGGTCGTTGCCATGGTGGCAATGTTGGTCATTGTAATGGTGGTCCTGTTAGTTATTGTCATGGTGGCAATGCTGGTCGTTGTCATGGTGGCAATGTTGATCGTTGTCATGGTCGTTGTGTTGGTCATTGTCATGGTGGCAATGTTGGTCATTGTCATGGTGGCAATGTTGGTCATTGTCATGGTGGCAATGTTGGTCATTGTCATGGTGGTCCTGTTGGTCATTGTCATGGTGGCAATGTTGGTCATTGTCATGGTGGCAATGTTGGTCATTGTCATGGTGGCAATGTTGGTCATTGTCATGGTGGCAATGTTGGTCATTGTCATGGTGGTCCTGTTAGTTATTGTCATGGTGGCAATGCTGGTCGTTGTCGTGGTGGCAATGTTGATCGTTGTCATGGTCGTAGTGCTGGTCATTGTCATGGTGGCAAGGTTGGTCATTGTCATGGTGGCAATGTTTGTCATTGTCATGGTGGCCATGTTTGTCACTGTCATGGTGGTTCTCTTGTTCGTTGACATGGTGGCTCCGTTCGTGATTGTACTGGTAACAATTTTATTATTATTATTATTATTATTATTATTATTATTATTATTATTATTATTATTATTATTATTATTATTTCATTCAATAGGACTCGTTGAACTTGTCAAGATCATTCAATATCTTTAAATGGACGAGAATCAGTTTCGAACCAAAGAGGGAGAGGTTAATTCCAATTTCTTGGATCAAGAGCCCACTAGAGTCATCAAGATACACTTCTTGAGAGTGATAATAATTGAACTAAAAATCAACAAAGCATAAAACCTTCTCTGGTCTTATTAAATAAGAGTCTGCGAGAGTATGGTGGCACTCTTAATATTAGCGGACTGAGGATAGCGAGTCCAGCACTTGATATGTACTTCCAACACTGTGATGGCACTCCTTGCTATGACTCCATATGTACTGCCAACACTGTGATGGCACTCCTTGCTATGACTCCATATGTACTGCCAACACTGTGATGGCACTCCTTGCTATGACTCCACATGTACTGCCAACACTGTCATGGCACTCCTTGCTATGACTCCACATGTACTGCCAGTACTGTGATGGCACTCCTTGCTATGACTCCACATGTACTGCCAGCACTGTGATGGCACTCCTTGCTATGACTCCACATGTACTGCCAGCACTGTGATGGCACTCCTTGCTATGACTCCACATGTACTGCCAGCACTGTGATGGCACTTCTTGCTATTACTCCACATGTACTGCCAACACTGTGATGGCACTCCTTGCTATGACTCCACATATACTGCCAGCACTGTGATGGCACTTCTTGCTATGACTCCACATGTACTGCCAGCACTGTGATGGCACTTCTTGCTATGACTCCACATGTACTGCCAGCACTGTGATGGCACTCCTTGCTATGACTCCACATGTACTGCCAGCACTGTGATGGCACTCCTTGCTATGACTCCACATGTACTGCCAGCACTGTGATGGCACTCCTTGCTATGACTCCACATGTACTGCCAGCACTGTGATGGCACTCCTTGCTATGACTCCACATGTACTGCCAGCACTGTGATGGCACTCCTTGCTATGACTCCACATGTACTGCCAACACTGTGATGGCACTCATTGCTATGACTCCACATGTGCTGCCAGCACTGTGATGGCACTCCTTGCTATGACTCCACATGTACTGCCAGCACTGTGATGGCACTCCTTGCTATGACTCCACATGTACTGCCAGCACTGTGATGGCACTCCTTGCTATGACTCCACATGTACTGCCAACACAATAAAGACATAAGAACATAAGAACGAAGGAACACTGCAGAAGGCCTACTGGCCCATGCGAGGCAGGTCCAAGTCTCCTACCGGCTTAAGCCAATGCACCCAACCTAGTCAGGTCAGGTCACATTGACTTAAGGGAGGAACACGGCAACCGACCTGTTAGCACAAGCTATCAGGTCTAACTCACACCCACCCACACCTACTCATGTATTTATCCAACCTATTTTTAAAGCTACACAACGTTCTGGCCTCTATAACGGTACTTGGGAGTTTGTTCCACTCATCCACAACTCTATTACCAAACCAGTACTTTCCTATATCCTTCCTGAATCTGAATTTTTCCAACTTAAAACCATTGCTGCGAGTCCTGTCTAGGCTAGATATTTTCAGCACACTATTTACATCCCCTTTATTTATTCCTGTCTTCCACTTATACACCTCAATCATATCCCCCCTAATTCTACGTCTTTCTAGAGAGTGCAGTTTCAGGGCCCTTAGTCTATCCTCATAGGGAAGGTTTCTGATACATGGGATCATCTTTGTCATCCTCCTTTGTACATTTTCCAGAGAATTTATATCCATTCTGTAATACGGTGACCAAAACTGTGCAGCATAATCTAAATGAGGCCTAACCAAGGATGTATAGAGTTGAAGAACAACCTGAGGACTCCTATTATTTATGCTTCTTGATATGAAGCCAAGGATTCTATTAGCTTTATTGCGAACACTTATGCACTGTTGTCTTGGTTTCAGATTACTGCTAACCAGAACTCCTAAATCTTTTTCGCAATCCGTAATATTAAGATCTACATTATTTAGTTTATATGTGGCATGGTTATTGTCCTGTCCAACATTTAGAACTTTGCATTTGTCTATATTAAACTGCATCTGCCACTTCTCCGACCACTGCATCAGTCTATTCAAATCTTCCTGGAGTGCTCGAATGTCCTCGTCAGAATGAATTCGACGGCCTATTTTGGTGTCATCGGCAAACTTGCCGATGTCGCTCTTTATGTCCTCATCTATGTCGTTTATGTAGATTGTGAACAGCAGGGGGCCCAACACTGACCCCTGTGGAACACCGCTCGTGACGCTTCCCCACTCTGATTTCTCCCCATTTATGCAAACTCTCTGCTGCCTATTTGTCAACCATGCCTCTATCCAGGAAAAAATTTCTCCTCCTATTCCATGTGCTTTAATTTTCCTCAATAGTCTCTGATGTGGGACCCTGTCAAAAGCCTTACTGAAGTCCATATACACAATATCATATTCATTACCATGATCTACCTCCTCAAATACCTTAGTGAAAAAAGTTAATAAATTCGTAAGGCAGGAACGCCCCTTTGTAAAACCATGCTGAGATTCGTTGATTAATTTATGCTTTTCAAGGTGGCTACGAACTGCCTCGGCAATTATTGATTCCATAAATTTTCCCACTATGAAGGTTAGGCTTATTGGTCTATAGTTCGAAGCTAAGGACCTGTCACCTGTTTTGAAAATAGGTATCACATTTGCCCTTTTCCACTTATCTGGCACCATGCCAGTTTGTAGTGATATGTTGAAAAGATTAGCCTAAGGTGTGCTAAGCTCCTCTTTACATTCCTTTAGAACCCTTGCATACAGTTCATCAGGGCCTGGGGATTTGTTAGGTTTTAATTTATCTATTTGCCTAAGGACCATGTCACTTGTGACCCTAATCGTGCACAGTTTAGTATCGTCCTGTTCTACATAATTTATCATTACTGGAATATCGCTGGTATCCTCCTGTGTAAAAACTGAGAGGAAGTATGTGTTAAAAATTCTACACATTTCCTTATCACTGTCAGTGAGCTGACCCGAGGAACTTTTGAGTGGGCCTATCTTGTCCCTGATATTACTTCTGTATACCTGAAACCAAGTTACAAATCAATCTTGTACTGGGACATTTGCGCTCTGTGTAGTGTTTTGTCATGACTTTATTAAGTTCTTCAAAGGGCGAAATGTTGTGCAACTTGAGCTTCGTCTTGAACTTCCATCACTTCACTCACTTATATAATAACCTCTACACACAGTTCCACTATTTTATACATTATTTAATTTTTTCAATAAATATTTCAATGTTATATTGATATGAATATTTTTACATCATTTATACTTACATCTATTTATTTTTAGCAAACTGTAAATAGGAATAAATATTTTTTTTGTCTCTGGCTTTCTCTTCCTTAAACCCTCCATGATTTTCAAGGGTCACTATTCTCTAATTCTTCACTTTCCTTCATTTTTTTCCTTTCATTGCTGACACTTATTTCTCCCTCTATACCTAAACGTTGTTTCCATCACTAATTCATCTGTTTTATTTCTGTCTTTACATCTTCACTCTCCTCCCATTCTCCTCCACAGGTTTCTCTCTCTATTCTCTTCCTCTCATTATTATTATTATTATTATTATTATTATTATTATTATTATTATTATTATTATTATTATTATTATCTTAATTCATTTTCTTCCCAAAGCCTCTCTTATCATTTTTCTTTAATTTTCCCCATTTTTTATGTCTTCCCAACTCACTCTCCCTTTGCATTATCTACTCCGCCCTCCTTATTTCCTCTCACTCCCTCCTATTTTACTCATCCTTGTTTCCTCTCACTTTCCTACTGCATCCTATCGTCCGTTAGTCATTTAATTCCATCTTCCGACACTGCTTCTTCTCCTTTCTCTTCTCCCTCAAGTAAATGCAGAGAAAGTTTTAAAGACGATCATTATGTAAACAGTGACGTCATCACTTTCGTTTTCTCAGCCTGAAGTGTGCAGATGTTTACACTCCAATCATGGACACACTTGTGGTTACGTTATATGTTTCCATGCACTCAGAGCTACACTTCAGTCGTAGTCGCACTCACAGCTATATTCCAGCGTTAGATTCACTCATAACTACTTTCCAGCCTTTACGCATTCTTTCCTGAAGTATGATGTGCGTTGTATCCGTCTTTACACTCCCTCTTCTGACACTTGTCACTTAAACATCATTGCTCCAGTACCCTCAGGTAGCCTTGTAGCGAAGGTCTGAGTACCGTTCTTGACGTATCTCGTCATGTTTTTAATAAAAAAAAAACAGAGAAAGTAATAAGTGATAAGAACCAAACCACTACTCTTGTAACTCAGGTGCCAGGAGACAGATTTTATCGTGTGTAGCTTCTTGTTTCATTACCCACTTTTTCCTCTCCTGGTACCTATGAAGTTTTACCCAGCAAGAAGAATTACTTTCTTGGTAAAACCCCCAATACAGATGAGGCAATACAATCACATTTACAAAAGAAAATTAGAAAATGGTGAAGTCTTTTGTCAAGGTGACCCAGCTTGTGGGGGGGACTGATGCTTATGAGATCATGTGCCCTGCCATTATTATTACTTTAAGAGTTTAAACTCATGCTTAATAGAGTGAATGTATAATTTGGCTTTATGTATGTTAATTGCGTTACGTTACGTTATGTTCTCATATGTAAATATGCATTAATTATGCATTGTATAATAATTATGATTATACATGAAAAGAACACTGAGTGCTGATTAAGAATAGGTTTTGTGAAGGTTTTCTGGAGGTTTTAATAAGCACGCTGAAAATCCACTGGTAATCTTCTTTGTAGCTACCATGGTCCAGTATACAGAGCGATGAGCAGGTATTTCCAAGCCTCGAGCTCAATTTATGCCCACTACATAGAAGAGAGTAGCTTACGATGATTTTTCGGTCCGACTTAGACCATTTACAAAGTCACACTAACGAAAAGGAGAGGTGGAAGGGGCGGGACAAGAAAGGTAATAGGACAGGAAGTATAGGAGTAGTGGTGGAGGTAGTAGTAGTGGAGTCGTTAATGTGACTTTGTAAATGGTCCAAGTCGGACCGAAACGTCGTTGTAAACTCCTTTCTTCTATGTGCGGGTTATTTGTGTATTGTTCCAGTCACAGTATTGTGCCTCTTTTTGTATTTACACCCACCACTTGGAGTTGCATCATTAATTACGATTTTTTCTGAAGCATCTCCCAGAAAGCTTATGAAGTGCCATCAGGAATCTAAGAGGAACGAAAGAAGTGGCTCGAAGATGATGTTAATGTCTCAAACTGAAGTTCCAATCCGGTATCCTACACGGTGTCCCAGAACTTAAGTATTCTACACACTGGCCCAGAACTCTGGTATCATGGACTAGAACTCCGGAAGTTTTAGTTTAGAAAGGGTCCTTTCTAAACTAATTTTACAACACCACATGCTACACGAACATGTGACTCACGTACTCACACTTGACCTTACAGGGCTTGACTCCTGATTCACATGACCTTTGTCCACTATTAATTCAGTAGTATTCTTTCATGCTTTGTACTGAACTGATAAAGCCTCTATAGGAAGAAAACGACTTCCAATAAAATGTTCGGATTGTTGCTTTCAAATCTTTATTCTCACAGTTACGTACTATACACTAGGACCAGTAAACTCGTAAGCTCTTGCCTGTCCCATCACATGGTACTCTTTCATTCATCTTAAGTTGTTTCGAAAAATCAACATGAGATGTTTAGAAGTCTGTAAAGCATCCCTCAAGACACGTAAATTAAAATATTATCTAAAATTATTAAACAGTGTGGGAACGAAATTATAAATGACGTTTACATATGACGTTTTACATAACTAAAAAGAAAGAAGGGGAAAAAGTAGGACACTTCAGGCGAAGATGTGAAGAGTCAGTACACAGGTCAGGTAAAAAGATTACCAGCAGACAAGTCAGAAGAGGAGATCGAGTTAATTCACGTAATTTTTCTGAGTATTAGAGAATATGATAGAACTGGGAAAACCATTTGTAATTTCCTATTCTATTGTTAAGTTAATTGTAAAGTGTTTCAGCCACTGTATTATGACTTTAATTCTCTAAAACACCAACAAATAAAAAAAATACTATCTTCTAATCAGATAAACAAACAATGAAGACTCAACCGAGACAGTACCAAGGGAAACAAAGTCAACACAGTTACTGTAGAGTTGTCGTCGCTGGAGACACTCTTAACTTCCTCCTGGTAAGTTCTATATCAGAATTAGTTGCTGTATAGAAAAATTCTAGCTAGTCCCTTTTCAAAGACGTACCTGTCTTTCACCTCGTCATGGGGAGGGTGAACTATCTGACACGTGATGTCACCGAAGGAAATATTTTGGGAAATTATATATGTTATGGTTAGGCAGATTCGTAAAGGGGGAAAACCTGAGTATTTTAAGACTTGCTAACATGGGCCGGCACTTCTGTTTCTATGTTTACCTAAATATTTTCAGTCGTGAATCTGCCTAACCTACTTGTACAACTTCAAAAATATTTGCTTCAACGACACTTCTCGCAGCATCTTCTTCATGTATTTGTTATGAGAGCTGTGTGTGTGTGTGTGTGTGTGTGTGTGTGTGTGTGTGTGTGTGTGTGTGTGTGTACTCACCTAGCTGTACTCACCTAGTTGAGGCTGCAGGGGTCGAGTCCAAGCTCCTGGCCCCGCCACTTCACTGGTCGCTACTAGGTCACTCTCTATGAGCCGTGAGCTTTATCATACCTCTGCTTAAAGCTATGTATGGATCCTGCCTCCACTACATCGCTTCCCAAACTATTCCACTTCCTGGCTACTCTGTGTGTGTGTGTGTGTGTGTGTGTGTGTGTGTGTGTGTGTGTGTGTGTGTGTGTACTCACCTAGTTGTACTCACCTAGTTGAGGTTGCGGGGGTCGAGTCCGAGCTCCTGGCCCCATCTCTTCACTGATCGCTACTGGGTCACTCTCTCTGAACCGTGAGCTTTATCATACCTCTGCTTAAAGCTATGCATGGATCCTGTCTCCACTACATCGCTTCCCAAACTATTCCACTTACTGACTACTCTGTGGCTGAAGAAATACTTCCTAACATCCCTGTAATTCATCTGTGTCTTCAACTTCCAACTGTGTCCCCTTGTTACTGTGTCCAATCTCTGGAACATCCTGTCTTTGTCCACCTTGTCAATTCCTCTCAGTATTTTGTATGTCGTTATCATGTCCCCCCTATCTCTCCTGTCCTCCAGTGTCGTCAGGTTGATTCCCCTTAACCTCTCCTCGTAGGACATACCTCTTAGCTCTGGGACAAGTCTTGTTGCAAACCTTTGCACTTTCTCTAGTTTCTTTACGTGCTTGGCTAGGTGTGGGTTCCAAACTGGTGCCGCATACTCCAATATGGGCCTAACGTACACGGTGTACAGGGTCCTGAACGATTCCTTATTAAGATGTCGGAATGCTGTTCTGAGGTTTGCTAGGCGCCCATATGCTGCAGCAGTTATTTGATTGATGTGCGCTTCAGGAGATGTACCTGGTGTTATACTCACCCCAAGATCTTTTTCCTTGAGTGAGGTTTGTAGTCTCTGACCCCCTAGACTGTACTCCGTCTGTGTGTGTGTGTACTCACCTAGTTGTACTCACCTAGTTGAGGTTGCAGGGGTCGAGTCCAAGCTCCTGGCCCCGCCTCTTCACTGGTGTGTGTGTGTGTGTGTGTGTGTGTGTGTGTGTGTGTGTGTGTGTGTGTGTGTGTGTGTGTGTGTGTGTGTGTTTGTGCATGTGCATGTGTGTGTGTGTGTGTACTCACCAATTGTGGTTGCAGGTGTCGAGTCATAGCTCCTGGCCCCGCCTGTTCGCTGATTGCTACTAGGTCCTCTCTCTCCCTGCTCCATGAGCTTTATCAAACCTCGTCTTAACACTATGTATGGTTCCCGCCTCCACTACGTTACTTTCTAGGCTATTCCACTGTCTGACAACTCTATGACTGAAAAAATACTTCCTAACATCTCTTTGACTCATCTGAGTCTTCAACTTCCAATTGTGACCCCTTGTTTCTGTGTCCCATCTCTGGAACATCCTGTCTTTGTCCACCTTGTTTATTCCGCGCAGTATTTTATATTTCGCTATCATGTCTCCCCTGACCCTCCTCTCCTCCAGTGTCATCAGGCCAATTTCCCTCAACCTTTCATTGTAGGACAATCTCCTTAGCTCTAGGATTAGTCTTGTTACAAACCTTTGAACTTTCTCTAATTTCTTGACGTGATTGACCAGGTGTGGATTCCAAACTGCTGCTGCATGCTCTAGTATGGGCCTGATGTATATGGTATACAGTCTTCAACGATTTCTTACTGAGGTATCGGAACGCTATCCTTAGGTTTGCCAGACACCCGTGTGTGTGTATGTGTGTGTGTGTGTGTGTGTGTGTGTGTGTGTGTGTGTGTGTGTGTGTGTGTGTGTGTGTGTGTGTGTGTGTGTGTGTGTGTGTGGGTGTGTGCGCGTGTGTGCGTGTGTGTACTCACCTAGTTGAGGTTGCAGGGGTCGAGTCCAAGCTCCTGGCCCCTCCTCTTCACTGGTCGCTACTACGTCACTCTCCCTGAACCGTGAGCTTTATCATACCTCTGCTTAAAGCTATGTATGGATCCTGCCTCCACTACATAGCTTCCCAAACTATTCCACTTCCTGACTACTCTGTGGCTGAAGAAGTACTTCCTAACATCCCTGTGATTCATCTGTGTCTTCAACTTCCAACTGTGTCCCCTTGTTGCTGTGTGCCATCTCTGGAACATTGTCTTTGTCCACCTTGTCAATTTCTCTCAGTATTTTGTATGTCGTTATCATGTCCCCCTTATTTCTCCTGTCCTCCAGTGTCGTCAGGTTGATTTCCCTTAGCCTCTCTTCGTACGACATACCTCTTAGCTCTGGGATTAGTCTTGTTGCAAACCTTTGCACTTTCTCTAGTTTCTTTACGTGCTTGGCTAGGTGTGGGTTCCAGACGGGTGCTGCATACTCCAATATGGCCCTAACGTACACGGTGTATAGGGTCCTGAACGATTCCTTATTAAGATGTCGGAATGCTGTTCTGAGGTTTGCTAGGCGCCCATGTGCTGCAGCAGTTATTTGGTTGATGTGAGCTTCAGGAGATGTGCCTGGTGTTATGCCCACCCCAAGATCTTTTTCCTTGGCAGAGGTTTGTAGTCTCTGGCCCCCTAGACTGCATTCCGTCTGCGGTCTTCTTTGCCCTTCACAATCTTCATGACTTTGCACTTGGTGGGGTTGAACTCCAGGAGCCAATTGCTGAACCAGGTCTGCAGCCTGTCCAGTTCTCTTTGTAGTTCTGCCTGGTCTTTGATCAAATGAATTCTTCTAATCAACTTCACGTCATCTGCAAACAGGGACACTTCGGTGTCTATTCCTTCCGTCATGTCGTTCACAAATACCAGAAACAGCACTGGTCCTAGGACTGACCCCTGTGGGACCCCGCTAGTCACAGGTGCCCACTCTGACACCTCGCCACGTACCATGACTCGCTGCTGTCTTCCTGACAAGTATTCCCTGATCCATTGTAGTGCCTTCCCTGTTATCCCTGCTTGGTCCTCCAGTTTTTGCACTAATCTCTTGTGTGGAACTGTGTCAAACGCCTTCTTGCAGTCCAAGAATATGCAATCCACCCACCCCTCTCTCTCTTGTCTTACTGCTGTCACCATGTCATAGAACTCCAATAGGTTTGTGATACAGGATTTCCCGTCCCTGAAACCATGTTGGCGTCTGTTGATGAGATCATTCCTTTCTAGGTGTTCCACCACTCTTCTCCTGATAATCTTCTCCATGACTTTGCATACTATACATGTCAGTGACACTGGTCTGTAGTTTAGTGCTTCATGTCTGTCTCTTTTTTTTTTAAAGATTGGGACTACATTTGCTGTCTTCCATGCCTCAGGCAATCTCCCTGTTTTGATAGATGTATTGAATATTGCTGTTAGGGGTACACATAGCGCCTCTGCTCCCTCTCTCAGGACCCATGGAGAGATGTTATCGGGCCCCGTTGCCTTTGAGGTATCTAGCTCACTCAGAAGCCTCTTCACTTCTTCCTCGGTTGTGTGTACTGTGTCCAGCACTTGATGGTGTGCCCCACCTCTCAGTCTTTCTGGAGTCCCTTCTGTCTCCTCTGTGAACACTTCTTTGAATCTCTTGTTGAGTTCCTCACATACTTCACGGTCATTTATTGTTGTCTCTCCTCCTCCCTTCCTTATCCTGATTACCTGGTCCTTGACTCTTGTTTTCCTCCTGATGTGGCTGTATAACAGCTTTGGGTCAGATTTGGCTTTTGCTGCTATGTCGTTTTCATATTGTCGTTGGGCCTCCCTTCTTATCTGTGCATATTCATTTCTGGCTCTACGACTACTCTCCTTATTCTCCTGGGTCTTTTTCCTTCTATATTTCTTCCATTCCGTAGCACACTTGGTTTTTGCCTCCCTGCACCTTTGGGTGAACCATGGGCTCATCCTGGCTTTTTCATTATTCCTGTTACCCTTGGGTACAAACCTCTCCTCAGCCTCCTTGCACATGATTGTTACATATTCCATCATCTCATTAACTGGCTTCCCTTCCAGTTCTCTGTCCCACTGAACCCCGTTCAGGAAGTTCCTCATTCCTGTGTAGTCCCCTTTCTTGTAGTTTGGCTTCATTCGCCCTGGCCTTCCTGCTTCCCCCTCCACTTGTAGCTCTACTGTGTATTTGAAGCTTAAAACCACATGATCGCTGGCAGAAAGGGGTCTTTCGTATGTGATGTCCTCAATATCTGCACTACTCAAGGTGAATACTAGGTCCAGTCTCGCTGGTTCATCGCTGGTTCGTCCCTTACCCAGTACTACCTCCATCATCTTATCCCTCCATGTATCTTGGCCCCCATGTGGCTCCAAGTTCTCCCAATCGATTTCCTTGTGGTTAAAGTCACTCATGATCAGTAGCTTTGCCCTGCATGCATGAGCTCTTCTGGCCACTGCAGCCAGTGTGTCAACCATCGCTCTATTGCTCTCATCATGCTCTTGCCTTGGCCTCCTGCTGTTCTGTGGTGGGTTATACATCACTGCAATTACCACTTGGGACCTCCAGAGTGACGCGAGTGAAGCGATTGAAGCGTGTGTGTGTGCGTGTGCGTGTGTGTGTGTGTGTGTGTGTGTGTGTGTGTGTGTGTGTGTGTGTGTGTGTGTTATTGTTGAACCTCTGCTCGTCTCTGGTGTAGAATCAACGGTTCACTACTTACCGTCTTGTTGAAATCCCTTCAGATCACTGTGTTCACGTGTTGATAAAAGTGTGTTCATATTTTGCTGTGTTCGTATTTTGATGTGTGTTCATATGTTGCTATAAATGTGTTCATATATAGCTATAAATGCATTCATATGTTAATATAAGTGTGTTTATATATAGCTATGAGTGTGTTCATATGTTGCTCTAAGAGTGTTTATATGTAGCTATGAGTGTGTTCATATATTGTTATAAGTGTGTTCACAAGATGCTTGGATAAACATTAATATGATTTCGAAATTGAATCAAATATTGAGGTGTCATCAGTCGCAGGTACTCACGTGCCAGCTGAGTGATGAGGGAGATCCTGCGTAGCTCCACACTCAACCACTCCAAGAGTGTTACTGATGGAGCCAGCCTCTGACCACCCTTCACATTACCTCCTTAACCACGCCTCCCCCTTCCCTTGTCACGCCTCCCCCTTCCCCTGCCAAGCATCCCATTCCCATGCCACTCCTTCCCTTCTCCCTATGCATCCTTACCCTACCACGCCTCACCCTTTCCCTGCCATGCCTCTCCCTTCCCAACCTAACCTCTTTTTTCCCTGCTATGATCTCTCTTTCCTTCCCACTTCCCCTAATACGTCTTCTCCTTCCCCATAAAGCGTCTTCTTGCCCTTCACAATAAGACATGTACAAAACCATAACATTAAATCAGAAATTTTGCGCTAAAGAAAACTTTCTGAATCCCATATATGGTATAAGGGATTATTAGGATATACAGGGGAAGATAAGTCAGATGCTGGAGGCGTCAGATCAATGATATGTTAGGTTATGTGACTGACGAGTTTTGCCAGGTTAGCACCAGGCTAACCTGGATTTCTGGACTTCAGTGCAGGTTCATGGCAATGTCTTTTCTGCAGTATAAACCTGGCTTCTCTCCACCTCAATTGATGACCATGTGAACTACTGTGAACATCGCATTTGCTCATGTCCAGACTTCTTGCTGTCTCACCCACGTATTTTTTTTTTTTTTTTGATGACGGACACAACACAGGATACCGCAGACCCCTCCATCAGAGTTTACGGGTGTGGTTGTGGTCTTCCTAACCAAGTCTTTGACAGTGGAAGAACAGCTGGTGGCCACACTCACCTTACAACTTGCAAGGACACTAGTTACATTATTGGCTACGCCCCCGCAAGGAGGATGCTGTAACTTGTAGTGGTGCTGTCTCTAAGTGTCCTGTTCATGATATATTGTGCTCTCATGCAATTAGAAACAAGATGGGATGGAATCAGGAGACGAATAAATGTTGAATGTATGATCACTCCTCTTTAAGATAGGCCGGGCTGGGATCCTGTAGGCTCTCAAGAAACTAGTTATAACATCTCTCATTGTACCAGTGTACTGATGGGAGTATTGATGCAGATCAACTTTGCTACGTGGCTTGTGAGAAACCTTGAAAAGTATGGCATCATCAGGAATCACGAAATCGTAATAGCACGATTGCAAACAAACCACGACCTAGTGTTTCACGACTCACTCGCCATGAGCTCGTACCCCACTATTCTGTATTTTTTGTATGGCCTCGTCAGTTTCCCACTTCTAGGGTAAACTTGATGGGTTATTATTGTGTTTGAGTATGATCTTAATGTTAAACTTCCTAGTGTAGTTAACCAATAAATCGTCCCGTTACTGTGAATGATGGACTGTGCCACCCAGAGTTTTATGTAAATATTTGCAGTAGGGCACCGATGGTTGAGCACATGCTAGCCCAAAACATTGTTTGTAGCTGACAACAACGAATTTGAAATAGATAAAACTGACACACGACGTCCTGGTGGGGAACTGGGTGGTATATGTCACTGTCTGTGTGTCAATGTGATGGTTGTGTTCTAAGCAATAATTAACATCAAAGTTATAACGATCCACTCTACCATTTCCCTCTCCTCTTTCTCGTCCTCCAAGCCCCCTACCATTTTCCCCTCCCCCACACCACATACATCTCTTCCCTCCTCCCACATCTACCACTGCCCATCTCCAAACTCCAAACCACTCTTCCCATCCCCACACCCCCTATTACTTCCCGCTCCCCCACACTTCCTACTGTTCTCCTCTATCCCACACCCTTACCACACTTTCCACCGCATTTCCTACCTCGATCCCGTCCCCACACCCCCTATTATTTTCCCCATTACTCTCTACAATTCCCCCTCCCTCACACCCCTACCACTGTCCCATTGCTGCTCTCCCTACCACGTCCCCCTCCTCCTTTTCCACATCCATGACCATTTCTTTCTTCCTCCCCCACATCCTCTACCACTCTTCTCTCCTCCACATTTGTTCTCCTCCACACTTGTTCCCCACCACACCTACTACTCACTCTTCTCACACCCCATAGCACTCGTCTCTACCCACGTCCCTTAATTCCTTACTAATTCCCTTAAAAATAATCGTCGGTAATGGGGTTTTCTATTTACTCACTTATATTGTACCATCACTCTAGCCCCCATAACTTCCCCACACCAACAGCTCTCATCAACCCTAACAAAATTGTTCATCAACCAGCAGACGATTCCTCATCAACTCCAAACCATTCCTTATCAACCATCTCACTAGCCTTCCCCGCCCCCCTTCATCTTTCTCAACCCCCCCCCACACCAACCCTTACATCAACCCCTTCATCTCCTCATACCAGCCCCAGCCCCAACATTCACTCGCCTCAACATCCACTACACCAGCCCCCAGTACTCTCCACAACTGCCCTCAATGCCCTATACACAGCCATCATCATCCTGCACACCCAGCCCCCAGTACTCTCCACAACTGCCCTCAATGCCCTATACACAGCCATCATCATCCTGCACACCTGCTATCCCCACCGGGAGGCCTGGTCATGGACCGGGCCGCGGGGGCGTTGATCCCCGGAATAACCTCCAGGTAACCTCCACACCAATCACCCACTACCAGCCACCCACATCGGCCGGCCACCACCACCCTCACACAACCCACCTACAACCATCTACCACCTACAACCTACCTCCTACAGCTACAGGACATGTTGATCCTGTGTACATCGGTGCTCACAACAGTCATAACTCTTACAGTCCATCAAGATTAATATGTTTCCTAACTCAACGTTTTTACTTACCATTTCATTTTTTTTAAATTTCCTTCGTTGTGTAATGTTCAGGTTTGATCCGAGTTTACAGAGGGACAGAGGGGATTCTACTCCTAGGATCTACGACCTTCACCAACAAGGGGCTTCTCTCAAGGGCGCTGTAGAAAGTGTAACACGAGACTGTGAGTGTAGGATGTTTACGCAAATGAAAGGATTGAGAGAGAAGCTTGAGAGAAGTACATGAAGCAAATAGTTTTAATGGAGAAGATGTGTACGTCGTGTAAACGATAATGTAAATACAGTAGTGGATCTGACAGTAGTTCAGGTAAGTCTCTAAAATAATTGAACCCACTAACCCGAGTTGTAACATTGAAAAAAAACTCGTTTTAACTCAAGGGCAAGTGATGGGCAAGTGTCTAGTTGTCCGCCAGCTGTTTTTGGTGGTATTTTACTTACTGGTACAAGTACCGATGCCCCACGGGAGGGGGGCAGAAGACCTTGGGTAGGCTGTGCCTGCGTGAGGCGACTCCAGTGAAAGCCAAGTTTGAAGGGTGACCACTTTGTGTAGACTCAAGTCATTATAATGTAACCTTTCTGGAGGGTGAACGTGCAACTCTGTGACACTGCCGGGGTGTGTACCCCGAGGCTCACCTCCAGACAGTGTCGCAATATAAGAAAGTGACCCAATAAAGTAAAGTGACTCAACGTAAAAAAGTGACCCAATAGAACAAAGTAATCCAACATAGGAAAGTGACCCAACAAAACAAAGTGACCCAACATAGGAAAGTGACCCAACAAAACAAAGTGACCCAACATAGGAAAGTGACCCAACAAAACAGAGTGACTCAACATAGGAAAGTGACCCAACAAAACAGAGTGACTCAACATAGGAAAGTGACCCAACAAAACAGAGTGACTCAACATAGGAAAGTGACCCAACAAAACAAAGTGACCCAACATAGGAAAGTGACCTAACAAAACAAAGTGACTCAACATAAGAAAGTGACCCAACAAAACAAAGTGACCCAACATAGGAAAGTGGCCTAACAAAACAAAGTGACTCAACATAAGAAAGTGACCCAATAAAACAAAGTGACTCAACATAAGAAAGTGACCCAATAAAACAAAGTAACTCAACATGAGAAAGTGACCCAATAAAACAAAGTGACTCAACATAAGAAAGTGACCCAATAAAACAAAGTGACTCAACATGAGAAAAAGATAAAACATTTCGAGTGACACAACATAACTGACACAACATAAACAAGTGAAACAAATGAGACAACATAAACAAGTGAAACAAATGAGACAACATAAAAAAGTGAAACAAATGAGACAACATAAAAAAGTGAAACAAATGAGACAACATAAACAAGTGAAACAAATGAGACAACATAAACAAGTGAAACAAATGAGACAACATAAACAAGTGAAACAAATGAGACAACATAAACAAGTGAAACAAATGAGACAACATAAACAAGTGAAACAAATGAGACAACATAAACAAGTGAAACAAATGAGACAACATAAACAAGTGAAACAAATGAGACAACATAAACAAGTGAAACAAATGAGACAACATAAAAAAGTGAAACAAATGAGACAACATAAACAAGTGAAACAAATGAGACAACATAAACAAGTGAAACAAATGAGTCAACTTAAACAAGTGAAACAAATGAGACAACATAAACAACTGAAACAAATGAGACAACATAAACAAGTGAAACAAATGAGTCAACATAAACAAGTGAAACAACATAATCAAGTGACACAACATAAACAAGTGACTAAACATAAACAAATGACACAACATAAATGAATGATACAACATGATCAAGTGATATAACTTAAGCAAGTGACAAACATTAACAAGTGATTCAACATAAATAAATGACACAACATAAACAAGTAACACAACATAAACAAGTGACATAACATGATCTAATGACACAACATAAACAAGTGACATAACATGATCTAATGACACAACATAAACAAGTGACATAATATGATCTAATGACACAACATAAACAAGTAACACAACATAAACAAGTGACATAACATGATCTAATGACACAACATAAACAAGTGACATAACATGATCTAATGACACAACATAAACAAGTGACACAACATAAACAAGTGACATAACATGATCTAATGACACAACATAAACAAGTGAAACAACATAAACATGTGACATAACATGATCTAATGACACAACATAAACAAGTGAAACAACATAAACAAGTGACAACATGATCTAATGACACAACATAAACAAGTGACACAACATAAACATGTGACATAACATGATCTAATGACACAACATAAAGAAGTGAAACAACATAAACAAGTGACATAACATGATCTAATGACACAACATAAACAAGTGAAACAACATAAACAAGTGACAACATGATCTAATGACACAACATAAACAAGTGAAACAACATAAGCAAGTGACATAACATGATCTAATGACACAACATAAACAAGTGAAACAATATAAACAAGTGACGTAACATGATCTAATGACACAACATAAACAAGTGACATAACATGATCTAATGACACAACATAAACAAGTGAAACAACATAAACAAGTGACGTAACATGATCTAATGACACAACATAAACAAGTGAAACAATATAAACAAGTGACATAACATGATCTAATGACACAACATAAACAAGTGACACAACATAAACAAGTGACATAACATGATCTAATGACACAACATAAACAAGTGACACAACATAAACAAGTGACACAACATAAACGAGTGACACAACATAAACAAGTGACATAACATGATCTAATGACACAACATAAACAAGTGACACAACATAAACAAGTGACACAACATAAACAAGTGACACAACATAAACAAGTGACACAACATAAACAAGTGACACAACATAAACAAGTGACACAACATAAACAAGTGACACAACATAAACAAGCGACACAACATAAACAAGTGACACAACATAAACAAGTGACACAACATAAACAAGTGATATAACATGATCTAATAACACAACATAAACAAGTGACATAACATGATCTAATGACACAACATAAACAAGTGAAACAACATAAACAAGTGACATAACATGATCTAATGACACAACATAAACAAGTGACATAACATGATCTAATGACACAACATAAACAAGTGACACAACATAAACAAGTGACATAACATGATCTAATGACACAACATAAACAAGTGAAACAACATAAACAAGTGACATAACATGATCTAATGACACAACATAAACAAGTGACATAACATGATCTAATGACACAACATAAACAAGTGACATAACATGATCTAATGACACAACATAAACAAGTGAAACAACATAAACAAGTGACATAACATGATCTAATGACACAACATAAACAAGTGACACAACATAAATAAGTGATATAACATGATCTAATGACACAACATAAACAAGTGAAACAACATAAACAAGTGACATAACATGATCTAATGACACAACATAAACAAGTGAAACAACATAAACAAGAGACATAACATGATCTAATGACACAACATAAACAAGTGACATAGCATGATCTAATGACACAACATAAACAAGTGAAACAACATAAACAAGTGACATAACATGATCTAATGACACAACATAAACAAGTGACATAACATGATCTAATGACACAACATAAACAAGTGACACAACATAAACAAGTGACAACATAAATAAGTGACATAACATGGTCTAATGACACAACATAAACAAGTGACACAACATAAACAAGTGACATAACATAAACAAGTGACATAACATGGTCTAATGACACAACATAAACAAGTGACACAACATAAACAAGTGGCATAACATAAACAAGTGACATAACATGGTCTAATGACACAACATAAACAAGTGACACAACATAAACAAGTGACATAACATAAACAAGTGACATAACATAAACAAGTGACATAACATGGTCTAATGACACAACATAAACAAGTGACACAACATAAACAAGTGACATAACATGATCTAATGACACAACATAAACAAGTAACACAACATAAACAAGTGACATAACATGATCTAATGAAACAACATAAGTGTCACAACATAAACAAGTGACACAACATAAACACTGGCACAGTATAATCAATTGACACATCATAATTGACACAACGTGACAACAACATATTATTGTTATTATTATTATTATTATTATTATTATTATTATTATTATTATTATTATTATTATTATTATTGTTATTATTATTATTATTATTATTATTATAATCAATGGGAAGCGCTAAACCCGTAGGACTATACAGCGCCTGGGGGGGGATGTGGAAGGCATTCAGGCTTAATTCAGGGAACTGGAGCACAGATCCAATTCCCTAAATCAAGAGCCCCTCACCAACATCAAGGAACCTCCCCTGAGGGGTGTGACACAACATAAACATGTGACACATTATAAGTGACACAATGTAAGTGACACATTATAAGTGACACAATGTAAGTGACACAACATAAACATGTGAGATAAACAAGTGACATAACATAAGCAAGTAACAGAAGAGAAGCAAGAAACGCAACATAATGGGAAAATGACAAATACCTATGTAAGAAATTATATTTGATTCGAGGTAAGTTAGGGCTGTTCCAGCGGCATCAAGTTAGTCTCTCTGAAGGAGACATTATCTAGTAGGTTTATAACTCAGTTAGTTTTATAACTCAGCTTCCATGACAGTCAGTACAGCCAGACATTCTCACACGCTTAATTATACCCAAGTTTTAACCTAGAACGAGTCCCAAAGTTTTAATTTGAGGGTAGGAGGGGCGGCGCTTCATTTGGGAGTATTTCTTAGTAAGTCTTTTAAAACTCTCCTTATCTTATTTTAAAAGAAGATGTATATTTCTAACCTAAGCTGAACAGTTTTAATACGGAGGTTCAGCCAAATTAATATAAATCCCATTGTGTCTTGGGATTAACAGTTAAGATGCACACATCGGCTTCCTCAGAACCTGCGTCTTGACAGTGCGCTTCCTGGAGTCTGACTTCCCATACATACTAGCTTCCTGGTCAAGTAGATGCTTAAGCTGAAGTCCTCTGTACCCGCCTCCTGACACGGCAGGTTTTGGCTGTCAGCCCTCTACACCCACCTGACAAGGCAGGTGTTGTGTGTTAGTCCCCTACATGCTCCTGACAAGGCAGGTGATGTATGTTAGTCCCCTACATACTCCTGACAAGGCAGGTGATGTATGTTAGTCCCCTACACACCCTTGACAAGGAAAGCGTTGGGCGTTAGACCTCTACATCTACCTCCTGACAAGGCAGGTGTTGTGTGTCAGTGTCCAGCTCACTCCTGACAAGGCAGGTGTTGTGTGTCAGTCCCCAGCACACTCCTCCTGACAAGGTAAGTGTTATGTGTCAGTCCCCAGTAGGAACTCCTCCTGACAAGGTAGGTGTTGCGTGTCAGTCCCCAGCACACTCCTCCTGACAAGACAGGTGTTGCGTGTCAGTCCCCAGCACACTCCTCCTGACAAGACAGGTGTTGCGTGTCAGTCCCCAGCACACTCCTCCTGACAAGACAGGTGTTGCGTGTCAGTCCCCAGCACACTCCTCCTAACAAGACAGGTGTTGCGTGTCAGTCCCCAGCACACTCCTCCTGACAAGACAGGTGTTGCGTGTCAGTCCCCAGCACACTCCTCCTAACAAGACAGGTGTTGCGTGTCAGTCCCCAGCACACTCCTCCTGACAAGACAGGTGTTGCGTGTCAGTCCCCAGCACACTCCTCCTGACAAGACAGGTGTTGCGTGTCAGTCCCCAGCACACTCCTCCTGACAAGACAGGTGTTGCGTGTCAGTCCCCAGCACACTCCTCCTGACAAGACAGGTGTTGCGTGTCAGTCCCCAGCACACTCCTCCTGACAAGACAGGTGTTGCGTGTCAGTCCCCAGCACACTCCTCCTGACAAAGTAGTTGACGGGGAGAAGACTTTAGAAACTATAAGAAGAACTTAATAAAAATTAATGTTCATTAATTTCTTTACACTAACAATTTATCTTACACTTTCACGTCATGATAAGTTATGAATGTAAAACAATTATAATGTAAAATTAATAGAATTTAATTAATAGAAACTTTTTATGGAATATTAAAAGAAGTGCACTAAGTTGCCCCTGGCAACTTAAGTGACGCTGTTTTGGGCATCTCTTTAATCTTCATTGGTTTACTTTTCCTTGTAGTTCTCTACTTTCCAATTATCTTCCACGTGATCATGTAATTTATTTACCTAATGAGAGGGAACTGTATCAGTGTGGAAGCAAATAAGGACATAGTCTCCTGTCTCAATATCTGGCGCCACTTATGGATAATCTTCTGATTATTGGTTCGGAAGATCATGATGGGCAGCATCTTCAGTGTCTGGTTCTTCACTTTCTGAAAGAGATTTTCTTCGCCTTCCATTGAGTTTTCGTGTGGAAATAATATAATTACCAATGCTTATTGAAACCGCCAGATTTGCCTCAAGGTCAGCCAGTGATACACTGCCATCAACTTCGTAAAATGTTTGAAATGGAGTTTTTGCTTGATACAATATTCTCCCTTCTCTTGCAGATAATTTATCAGGTCAGGACTAACTTTCTCAGTGTTGATAATTACCAGAATCATCACGCAAATGTTTTGGAACACACGTTTAGGTTTTCAGGGATGTACGTTGCAGGTTGTGATCCAAACAAGTGCAACAGATTCCCTCTTATATTCCCCTTTCCTGCATGAACTGACTCAGAAGTCCATTTTGGTAGTGTGGTCGTGTTTCTCCCATCGTTCATCTTTCTGTCTGTTAGACCAATCCTCCATACTTTCTTCAGAAGGTCGTACAAATGCACTAATTAGGATCAGCAGCATGCCAGTGGAATTAGATGTTAGAAACACTTCAAATACTATTTTCCTCTGCCTGCTTTGCCACTTCAGAAGGACGTATCAGAGAACAGATTATCACCAGTTAACAATTTGGGCTCGTTCTGTTACATAACTTGATCAAATTTTCTGAAACCAGTCTATGAGCAAATCAGAATCAAACCAGCCAGACTTTACAGTTTACAGTGAGCCTTAAGCAGCCCTCCAATTAACCAAGTATCTTGAATACTCTGGTTTGTTGACAACGTAAGAATTTAAACCTTGTCCGGCAGCAGTAACTGCTAAAAATTTTTCGAAACAACATGCGTATCCCCATTGAATAATTGGTAATAACTGATTAATCACAATTTATAAAAAAATAAAAAAAACACACAATACTGCGACTGGAACAATACATGTAGGAGAATGAAACTTATTACGACGTTTCTGTCCGACTTGGGCAATTAACTACTTGAACTAAAATGTCGTTATAAGTTTCATTCTACTTTGTGTGGTTAATTGTGAATCATAATTTATGATATTACTTGACAGAACTCCATCAAAAGATAAACACACGCATATTTCCAGTCCTCGCCAGTAAGATCACCATTAAATTCAGGAATGCGCTGTAGGTTTTTTCGGCCAAAATCTCCTAAAACTGCAACATTTTGGACTATTGCTTCTTCTTCTGTATGACACAAAGCTGACTTCCGGTTAATGTAGCCGGGCCTGCTAGAAGTGACATGCGGAGGAAGTGAATGTGTTCGGATACTTGGGAGTGGAATTGTCAGCAGATGACTTTATGAAACATGAGGTGAACCAAAGAACTGACGAGGTGTACAAGGTGAGTAGTGCAGTCAGAGGCCTGACGAGACAAACAATTTTATCAATGGAAACAAAGATGAGAATGTATGAGATTATATAAAACTTTCAGCATGGATGACTACCAGTAAACTTACACTTAACATTAACAAAAGCCTAAAGTCTCCAACGGAATTCTTGATTTATCTATAACTTAACGGAAAGACATAACGTTATTTTCATTAAGAACTTTTTGAAGATATTCATTTGTGTAATTCATCTTCAGAAGAAGAGTTTTTATTTTACAGTGACGGAGAATGTTTGAAGAGCAGGACATTAATATTTAAAATTAATTAAATACAGTAAAACTGGATTCAGTGACCTCACATATTTTACTTTTTAACTACACTCAAACTACTTCTCCAAACCTATAATTATTTTTCTATAGAATTCACCTTATTATTATCTTCCTTATTTGTTGTAAAAAATCAGGTATGAAGCTTCTGTATCGTTTTATTATAATCCTTAACAATGACATTACAAATGGCAGAAACTTCAATAATTTGATTAAAATATTATATTTTCAAATTTATTCTTGAATTTGTATGGACACAAAGTTAAGATTAATTTAAAAAAAAAGTATAGTTTTGTTTTTCATTACACACACACACACACACACACACACACACACACACACACACACACAGGAGAAAGCAAGATTAAGGGACATGCCGGCACACAGGAAGGTGTATCTCGACCGCGACAGAACACAAGAAGAAAGGCAGAAACTGAGAGAGATGGTACAAAGGCGAAAGGAGGAAAGAGAAGGGATGGAGGAGACAGACAGGAGATCCCAGACCCAAGAAAAAGATCAAATACCGCCTCCCTCACAAATTCCTACAGAAGCCTCCCAACCAGGTCAACCCCAGTGCAACCAAACATTCTAAACCAGAACACCCATGCCATATCCAATGCCCCCACCCACTGCATTACAAACTCCACCCCAACAGCAACCACCCATAGTTCCTTATCAGGTCACCCACTTCTCCAACCCCAATATACCCCCCAGACCACAGTCTTAGAAAAGAAGTTGAAGGTGTGGTATACAAATGCAGATGGAATAACAAATAAGTGTGAGGAGTGGCATGAAAGAATCAAGGAGACATCCCCAGACATAATAGCAATCAAAGAAGCAAAACTCAACAGAATGTTAACAGATGCAGTCTTTCCACTCGAATATCAAATCCTCAGGAAAGACAGAGGGAGGAGAGGGGGGTGAGGTGTTGCACTGCTCATTAAAAACCAGTGGGGTTTTGAGAAAATGGAAGGAATGGATGGCATGGGCGAAAGGGACTACTTAGTAGGAACAATCCAGTCTGAGGGACATAAGGTGATAATTGCAGTAATGTACAACCCACCACAGAACTGCAGGAGGCCAAGAGAAGAACATGATGAGAGCAACAGAGCAATGGTTGACACACTAGCCGAGGTGGCCAGAAGAGCACACATGGGGGAGCAAAGTTACTAGTTATGGGTGATTTCAATCACAAGGAGACTGACTGGGAAAACCTGGAGCCCAATGGGGGTCCCGAAACATGGAGAGCCAAGATGTGGTGCTGGAAAACCTCATGCATCAATATGCTAGAGACACTACCAGAGAGAGAGGTGAGGATGATCCAGCAAGAGTGGACCTTGTATTCACCTTGAGTAGTTCGGACATCGAGGATATCATGTATGAAAGGCCCCTAGGAGCTAGTGACCATGTGGTTCTGTGCTTTGACTACATAGTTGAGATTTAAGTGGAGAGAGCAGCAGGAATAGGATGGGAAAAACAAAACAACAAAAGGGGGAACTACTCAGGCATGAGGAACTTCCTGCAAGACATTCAGTGGGAGAGGGAACTGACAGGAAAACCAGTACAAGAAATGATGGACTATGTGGCAACAAAATGCAAGGCGGCAGAAGAGAGGTTTGTTCCCAAGTCCAAGTGAAACAGAAATAATGGGAAGAACAGAACGAGTCCTTGGCTCACCCAAAGGTGGAGGGAGGCAAAAACTAGGTGTACTAGAGAATGGAAAAGGTACAGAAGACAGAGAACTCAGGAAAATAAAGAGATTAGCCGAAGAGCCAGAAACGAATATGCACAGATAAGAAGGGGGACTCAGCGACAATATGAAAATGACATAGCATCGAAAGTCAAGTCTGTCCCGAAGCTGTTGTATAGCCACATCAGGAGGAAAACAACAGTCAAGGACCAGGTAATCAGACTGAGGAAGGGTGATGGGGAGTTCACAAGAAACGACCGAGAGGTATGTGAGGAGCTCAACACGAGATTTAAAGAAGTATTTACAGTGGAAACCAGTAGGAGTCCAGGAAATCACAACACGGGGGTACACAAACAAGTGCTGGATGAAGTACACATAACCAAGGAGGTGAAGAAGCTGCTAAGTGAACTTGACACCTCAAAGGCGGTGAGACCAGACAACATCTCTCCGTGGGTCCTTAGAGACGGAGCAGAGATGCTGAGTGTGCCATTAACAAAGATCTTCAACACATCCATTGAAACTGGGCAACTCCCTGGGGTATGGAAGATGACAAATGTAGTCCCAAGTTTTAAAAAGGGAGACAGACATGAGGCACTAAACTACAGACCTGTAGCACTAACGTGTATAGTATGCAAAGTCATGGAGAAGATCAGGAGGAGAGTGGTGGAACACCTGGAAAGAAACAAGTGTATAATTGACAACCAGCACGGTTTCAGGGAAGGAAAATCCTGTGTCACAAACCTACTGGAGTTTTATGACAATGTGACAGAAGTAAGACAAGAGAGAGAGGGATGGATCGACTGCATTTTTTTTGGACTGCAAGAAGGCCTTCGACATAGTTCCTCACAAGAGGTTACTGCAAAAGCTAGAGGATCAGGCACACATAACAGGAAAGTCACTGCAATGGATCAGAGAATACCTGACAGGGAGGCAACAACGAGTCATGGTACGTGACGAGGTGTCAGAGTGGGCACCTGTGACAAGCGGGGTTCCACAGGGGTCAGTCTTAGGACCTGTGCTGTTTTTCGTATATGTGAATGACATAACAGAAGGGATAGACTCAGAAGTGTCCTTGTTTGCAGATGATGTGAAGTTAATGAGAAGAATCAAATCGGATGAGGATCAGGCAGGACTACAAAGAGACCTGGACAGGCTACAAGCCTGGTCCAGCAACTGGCTCCTTGAGTTTAACCCTGCCAAATGCAAAGTCATGAAGACTGGGGAAGGGCAAAGAAGACCGCAGACACAATATAGTCTAGATGGCCAAAGACTGCAAACCTCACTCAAGGAAAAAGATCTGGGGGTGAGTATAACACCGAGCATATCTCCTGAGGCGCACATCAATCAGATAACTGCTGCAGCATACGGGCGTCTGGCAAACCTACGGATAGCGTTCCGATACCTCAGTAAGGAATCGTTCAAGACTCTGTATACCATTTACGTCAGGCCCATACTGGAGTACGCAGCACCAGTTTGGAATCCACACCTGGTCAAGCACGTCAAGAAATTAGAGAGAGTACAAAGGTTTGCAACAAGGCTAGTCCCAGAGCTAAGGGGATTGTCCTAAGGGGATTGACCTGACGACACTGGAGGACCGGAGGGTCAGGGGAGACATGATAACGACATATAAAATACTGCGCGGAATAGACAAGGTGGACAAAGATGGGATGTTCCAGAGATGGGACACAGAAACAAGAGGTCACAATTAGAAGTTGAAGACTCAGATGAATCAAAAGGATGTTAGGAAGTATTTCTTCAGTCATAGAGTAGTCAGGCCGTGGAATAGCCTAGAAAGTGACGTAGTGGAGGTGGGAACCATACATAGTTTTAAGGCGAGGTATGATAAAGCTCATAGAGCAGGGAGAGAGAGGACCTAGTAGCAATCAGTGAAGAGGCGGTGCCAGGAGCTATGATTCGGCCTCTTCAACCATAAATAGGTGAGTACAAATAGGTGAGTACACACACACACACGCACACACACACACACACACACACACACACACACACACACACACACACACACACACACACATGTATGGAGAAGATTATCAGGGGAAGAGTGGTGGAGCACCTAGAAAGGAATGGGCTTATACATGACAACCAGCACGGCTTCAGGGATGGAAAATTATGCTTCACAAACCTATTGGAGTTCCATGACAAGGACACACGAATAAGACAGGAGAGAGAGGGATGGGTAGACCGCATCTTCATGGACTGTAAGAAGACAAGAGGCTGGTTGAAAAACTAGAGGAGCAGGCAGGAATAAGAGGGAAAGAATTGCAATGGATCAAGGAATACCTGACAGGAAGGAAACAACATGTGTCGGTACGAGACGAGGTGTCAGCTTGTGTCGAGTGGAACTCTACAATGGTTAGTCCTAGGTCCGGTGCTCTTTCTTGTATATGTGAATGACATGAGGGAAGGGAACAAATTCGCAGATGATGTAAAGCTAATGAGAATACAAGCAGACGAGGATCAGGTAAGCCTACAAGTGCAATCTGGTCAGGCTGTAAGTCAGGTTCGATAAATGGCTCCTGGAGCCATTTGTCAGACCTCAGAAAGTGCAGAGTTATGAAGCCTGGAGAAGAACAAAGAAATCAGCAGATGGACTACTGCCTAAGAGGTTGAAGCTGAAAAATTCACCCAGGGAAAAGGATCTTGGGATAAGCATCATACCGAACACATCTCCTGAGGCTCACCTCAATCAAGTAACTGCTGCAGCAAACGGGCGCCTGGCAAACCTGAGAATAGCTTTTCGACGCTATTCTCAAGTTTTTGTTCCTTCCCTTAGTGGGCCCCTTATCTCTCCTGCAGTGCTCCCCTTTCTTGGTTTTTGACTGACTCCACTATTACTACTAGTACTACTACCTCTACTTCCTTTCCTACTACCTTTCTTGTCCCGTCCATGTCTGATGGTCTATATATTCTGCCCCATTCTCTCCTTTCTGTTAGAGTGACTTTACAAATGGTCCAAGTCAGACCGAAACGTCGTCGTAAGCTCCTCTCTCCTATGTGAGGGTTAGTTGTGTAAGTAAGGAGCCATTCACGACACTTTACACAGTGTACGTCAGACCCAAATTGGAGTATGCGGCACCAGTATGGAACCCACACCTGGTCAAATACGTCAAGAAATTGGAGAAAGTGCAAAGGTTTGCAACAAGAATACTTAAGTAAAAGGACACAAACGCAACTAATGTGACATTTTATTGTGGCAACGTTTCGCTCTTTGTTACAAACAATACAGGGACACATAGGATACATACAATTAGGTACAGTGAGGTGCAAAGCATAGTATAATCGTTGTAGGTAGTAGTAGTAGTAGTACCTGTGGTAGAAGTAGTTGTAGTATTTGTGGTGGTAGTAGTAGAGGGAGTAGTAGTGGAGGTAGTAGTAGTGGTGGTAGTAGTAGTGGTGGTAGTAGTAGTGGTGGTAGTAGTAGTGGTGGTAGTAGTAGTGGTGGTAGTAGTGGTAGTGGTGGTAGTAGTAGTAGTGGTGGTAGTAGTAGTAGTGGTGGTAGTAGTAGTGGTGGTGGTAGTAGGAGTGGTGGTAGTAGTAGTGGTGGTAGTAGTAGTGGTGGTAGTAGTAGTGGTGGTAGTAGTGGTAGTGGTGGTAGTAGTAGTAGTGGTGGTAGTAGTAGTAGTGGTGGTAGTAGTAGTAGTGGTGGTAGTAGTAGTAGTAGTAGTAGTAGTAGTGGTAGTAGTAGTGGTGGTGGTAGTAGTAGTGGTGGTAGTAGTAGTGGTGGTAGTAGTAGTGGTGGTAGTAGTAGTGGTGGTAGTAGTAGTGGTGGTGGTGGTAGTAGTAGTGGTGGTAGTAGTAGTAATAGTGGTAGTAGTGGTGGTAGCAGTTATGTGGTGGGGGGTTTATTTCTATGAGGAGGATTCTTGTTAATACTTTAGAGATGATAAAGTTGTCTTTATTCTGTTATATTATGTCAGAAACAGTGATTAATGATGATTCAAGACATTTACGTCTTCCGAAGTTGGGTTCATTAATCACTAGGCAGCGTCGTTGAATCTCATCAGGTTGGCGGAATTCCGATGTTGTACGCAGGCGTTGTTCACGTTACGGTTCCTAAATGCATTAATGTGTTTACTGAGACATGTTTCGAGGTTTCTTATTTTTTCACCTATGTATATTTTGTCACAACCTCTACAGTATAAACCCCTCGCCTGTATGTGGTATAAACCCCTCGCCTGTATGCGGTATAAACCCCTCGCCTGTATGTGGTATAAACCCCTCGCTTGTATGTGGTGTAAACCCCTCGCCTGTATGTGGTCGGGCCACAGCTCCTGGCCCCAACTCTTCAATGGTTGCTACTAGGTTCACCTTCCTGCCTCTACTACTTCTCTCCAGACTTTTCCACTTCCTGACAGCTCTAAGGCAGAGTCTTCCAGGATCGTCAAGTTCAGTTACACCTTCTAGATTGTTCACCTAACAGTTTCTTCACCTTCTCTTCCATTGTGTGTGAGTGTATGCGTGCGAGTGAGAGTGTGAGTGAGTGTGTGAGTGTGAGTGAGTGTATGAGCTTGAGTGTGTGTGTGTGTGTGTGACTTTGAGTGTGAGTGTGTGTGTGTGTGAGTGTGAGTGTGAGCGTGTACGAAAGAGCTGGAATACTCATGGTGCAGCAACCCGAAATAGAAAGCAAGTTTAACCTTGAGAACTGTGACGCCACCACCACCCTCAACCATCACCAACCCTCCACCCTCAACCACCACCACCCTCAACTAACACCACCCCTCCACCCTCAACCACCACCACCCTCAACTAACACCACCCAGATGAAAGGTCACACATACATGAGCTACTAAGTCTCTGCGAAAAACACAACTTAAGCCAGCAGATAGTGGAGCCAACAAGACTAGAAAACACACTTGACATTATCTTCACAAATAATGAGGACCTGATAAGAGACATAAGAATATCAAAAACAACTAATTCCGATCACAACCTAATCGAAGTCCAGACGTACATGCATAGGGGTCCTGATCAGCAGAATGCATGTACCTGTGAAGGTGTCTTTACAAAATACAACTTCAACAACAAGAACATCAACTGGGACCAGGTAAACCATGTCCTAAACGAAACATGTTGGGAAGATGTCTTAAATGACATGGATCCAAACCAGTGCCTTGAAAGGATCAACTTTCTGGCAGCCGAAGCACGTTCTAGGCAAATTCCCCTAAGAAAGAAGAAGAGCAGGAGTAAACTGGAGAGAGAAAGACGCTCCCTCTACAGTAGGACGACGAAGAGTCACTGAGCTCCTCAGGAGTGCTAGAATATCTGATACACAAAAGGAGGTGCTGACCAGAGAAGTGGAAACTATCGAACTTAAGTTAAATGACTCTTACAGAAACCAGGAGAGACAGGAGGAGCTTAAAGCTATTAGTGAAATTGAAAGAAATTCAAAATATTTCTTTTCATATGCCAAAAACAAGGCAAATACCATATCTAGTATCGGGCCCTTACTCAGACAGGATGGGACTTACACAGATGACAACAAGGAAATGAGTGAAATATTGAAATCCCAGTACGACTCTGTGTTTAGTGAACCACTAATCGGTCTGAGGATCGACGACCCAAATGATTTCTTCATGAATGAGCCTCAAAACTCCATAAATGTATGCCAGATTTCCGACATTACCCCAACTCCGATAGATTTCGAAAAAGCCATTGACAACATACCTATGCACTCAACCCCGGGCCCAGACTCGTGGAACTCTGTTTTCATTAAGAACTGCAAGAAACCCCTCTCGCGTGCCCTAAGTACACTATGGAGGAGGAGCTTGGACATGGGTGAAATTCCACAGTCACAACAACGGATATAGCCCCACTCCATAAAGGTGGCAGCAAAGCATTAGCTAAGAACTGTAGACCAATAGCTCTGACGTCCAACATCATAAAAATCTTTGAAATAGTGCTAAGAAGCAGGATTGCAAATCATCTGGATTCCCAAAATCTGCACAATCCAGGGCAACATGGGTTCAGGGCAGGTCGCTCCTGCCTCTCACAACTACTGGATCACTATGACATAGCCTAGGATGCACTGGAAGAAAATCAGAATGCAGATGTAATATACACAGACTTTGCAAAAGCATTTGACAAATGCGATCATGGCGTAATAGCCCATAAAATACGTGCTAAAGGAATAACTGGGAAAGTGTTGAGATGGATCTTCAACTTCCTAAAAAATCGAACACAAAGAGTAGTGGTCAACAGAGTTAAATCGGAGGCTGCCATAGTGAAGAGCTCTGTTCCACAAGGCACAGTACTCACCCCTATCTTATTCCTTATCCTCATATCAGACATAGACAGAGATATACACCACAGCACCGTATCATTCTTTGCGGATGATAGTAGGATCTGCATGAGGCTGTCATCTGCTGAGGACGCGGTTAACCTCCAAGAAGATATAAACAAAGTTTTCCAGTGGGCAACGGTAAACAATATGATGTTCAATGAGGACAAATTCCAACTACTCCGTTATGGAAAACTGGAGGAGATAATAGCTAGAACAGAGTATGCTACTGACTCCGGCCATATAATAGAGCGGAAAAATAATGTAAGGGACCTGGGAGTAGTAATGTCTGAGGATCTCACTTTCAAGGATCGCAACAGTGCCACGATCGCACGTGCAAAGAAAATGATAGGATGGATAATGAGAACTTTCAAAACGAGAGATGCCAAGCCAATGATGATCTTTTTCAAATCACTTGTTCTCTCTAGGCTGGAATACTGCTGTGCATTAACATCTCCATTCAAAGCAGGTGAAATCGTAGATCTAGAGAGTGTACAGAGATCCTTTACTGCACGTATAAGTTCTGTCAAGCACCTTAACTACTGGGAACGCTTGGAAGCACTTGACTTGGACTCGTTGGAACGCAGGAGGGAGAGATATATCATAATCTACACCTGGAAAATCTTGGAAGGAATGGTCCCAAATCTGCACATAGAAGTCATTCCCTACGAAAGTAAAAGACTCGGCAGGCGATGCAAAATGCCCCCAATAAAAAGTAGGGGCGCCATTGGTACACTAAGGGAAAACACCATAAGTGTCCGGGGCCCAAAACTGTTCAACAGCCTCCAATCAAGCATTACGGGAATTGCCAATAAGCCCCTGGCTGGCTTCAAGAGAGCTGGACAGATACCTCAAGTCAGTGCCGGATCAGCCGGGTTGTGGCTCGTACGTTGGACTGCGTGTGGCCAGCAGTAACAGCCTAGTTGATCAGGCCATGATCCATCGGGAGGCCTGGTCATGGACCGGGCCGCGGGGGCGTTGATCCCCGGAATAACCTCCAGGTATCCACCCTCAACTAACACCACCCCTCCACCCTCAAGCACCACCACCCTCAACCATCACCACCTCTCCACCCTCAACCACCGCCACCCTCAACCAACACCACCCCTCCACCCTCAAACACCACCACCCTCAACTAACACCACCCCTCCACCCTCAAACACCACCACTCTCAACCAACACCACCCCTCCACCCTCAAACACCACCACCCTCAACCATCACCACCCCTCCACCCTCAAACACCACCACCCTCAACCATCACCACCTCTCCACCCTCAACCACCACCACCCTCAACCAACACCACCCCTCCACCCTCCAACACCACCACACTCAACCAACACCACCCCTCCACCCTCAAACACCACCACCCTCAACCATCACCGCCCCTCCACCCTCAACCACCACCACCCTCAACCAACACCACCCCTCCACCCTCAACCATCACCACTTCTCCACCCTCAACCACCAACACCCTCATCCATCACCACCCCTCCACCACCCTAAACCATCACCACCCCTCTACCCTAAACCACCACCACCCTCAACCATCACCAACCCTCCACCCTCAACCTCCACCACCCTCAACCATCACCACCCCTCCACCCTCGATCATCACCACCCCTCCACCCTCAACCACCACCACTCTCAACCATCATCACACCGCCACCCTCAACCACCACTACCCTCAACCGTCTCCACCCCTCCAACCCCAACCAATACCACCCTCAACCATCACCACCCCTCCACCCTCAACCACCACCACCCTCAACCATCACCACTCCTCCACCCTCAACCACCACCACCCTCAACCATCACCACCCCTCCACCCTCAATCATCACCACCCCTCCACTCTCAACCATCACCACCCCTCCACCCTCATCCACCACCCCCCTCAACCATAACCACCCCTCTTCCCTCAACCACCACCACCTTCAACCATCACCACCTCTCTACCCTCAACCATCATCACCCCTCCACCCTCAACCACCACCACCCGCAACCATCACCACCCTCAACCATCACCACCCCTCCACTCTCAACCATCACAGCCAGTCCACCCTCAAAAACCACTCTCAACCATCACCACCCCTCCACCCTTAACCACCACCCCCTCACCATCACCACCCCTCCACCCTCAACCGTCACCACCCCTCCACCCTCAACCATCACCATCCCTCCACCATCAACCATCAACACCCCTCCACTCTCATCCACCACCACCCTCATCCATCACCACCCCTCCACCCTCAACCATCACCACCCCTCTACCCTAAACCACCACCACCCTCAACCATCACCACCCCTCCACCACCCTCAACCATCATCACCCCTCCTCCCTCAACCACAACCACCCTCAACCATCACCTCCCCTCTACCCTAAACCACCACCACCCTCAACCATCACCACCCTTCCACTCTAACCATCACCACCCCTCCACCCTCAATCATCACCAACCCTCCACTCTCAACCATCACCACCCCTCTACCCTAAACCACCGCCACCCTCAACCATCACCAACCCTCCACCCTCAACCTCCACCACCCTCAACCATCACCACCCTCAACCTTCACCACCCCTCCACTCTCAACCATCACAGCCAGTTCACCCTCAAAAACCACTCTCAACCATGACCACCCCTCCACCCTCAACCACCACCCCCTCACCATCACCACCCCTCCACTCTCAACCGTCACCAACCCTCCACCCTCAACCATCACCACCCCTCTACCCTAAACCACCACCACCCTCAACCATCACCACCCCTCCACCACCCTCAACCATCATCACCCCTCCTCCCTCAACCACAACCACCCTCAACCATCACCTCCCCTCTACCCTAAACCACCACCACCCTCAACCATCACCACCCTTCCACTCTAACCATCACCACCCCTTCACCCTCAACCATCACCACCCCTCCACCCTCAACCATCACCACCCCTCTACCCTAAACCACCGCCACCCTCAACCATCACCAACCCTCCACCCTCAACCTCCACCACCCTCAACCATCACCACCCCTCCACCCTCAATCATCACCACCCCTCAACCCTCAACCACCACCACCCTCAACCATCATCTCACCTCCACCCTCAACCACCACTACCTTTAACCATCATCACCCCTCCAACCCCAACCATCACCACCCTCAACCATCAGCACCCCTCCACTCTCAACCATCACAACCCCTCCACCCTCAAAAAGCACCCTCAACCATCACCACCCCTCCACCCTCAACCACCACCACCCTCAACCATCACCACTCCTCCACCCTCAACCACTAACACCCTCAACCATCACCACCCCTCCAACCTCAACCTTCACCACCCCTCTACCCTAAACCACCACCACCCTCACCCATCACCACCCCTCTACCCTCAACCTCCACCACCCTCAACCATCACCACCCCTCCACCCTCAACCATCACCACCCCTCCACCCTCAACCATCACCACCCCTCCACCCTCAACCTCCACCACCCTCAACCATCACCACCCCTCCACCCTCAACCTCCACCCCCTCACCATCACCACCCCTCCACCCACAACCGTCACCACCCCTCCACCCTCAATCATCACCAACCCTCCAATCTCAACCATCACCACCCCTCTACCCTAAACCACCGCCACCCTCAACCATCACCAACCCTCCACCCTCAACCTCCACCACCCTCAACCATCACCACCCTCAACCATCACCACCCCTCCACTCTCAACCATCACAGCCAGTTCACCCTCAAAAACCACTCTCAACCATGACCACCCCTCCACCCTCAACCACCACCCCCTCACCATCACCACCCCTCCACTCTCAACCGTCACCACCCCTCCACCCTCAACCATCACCACCCCTCTACCCTAAACCACCACCACCCTCAACCATCACCACCCCTCCACCACCCTCAACCATCATCACCCCTCCTCCCTCAACCACAACCACCCTCAACCATCACCTCCCCTCTACCCTAAACCACCACCACCCTCAACCATCACCACCCTTCCACTCTAACCATCACCACCCCTTCACCCTCAACCATCACCACCCCTCCACCCTCAACCATCACCACCCCTCTACCCTAAACCACCGCCACCCTCAACCACCACCACCCTCAACCATCACCACCCCTCCACCCTTAACCATCACCACCCCTCCACCCTCAACCTCCCCCACCCTCAACCATCATCATCCCTCCACCTTCTTTGTAGCATCTGCTTGAAGCTTGGTAATAGCAGCATATGTAGTCGCTTGTGCAGTGGGCGGCAAGAGTATGGTCATCATTCTTGCAGTTCAAGCATTTAGGTGGAGAGTCAGTAGTGCACGTCTTGAAGTCATGACTTTCTTGGCCGCAGGTGGAGCAGAACTTTTTATTCTTGGCAGGGCAGTCTTTGGTGGTATGTAGGTATGAGTAACCGTTGGAACACTGTGGAATTTAATGGAATTTTTCTGCTTCGATGAAGGCTGGATTGTTGTGGAAGTAGTGAATAGCCAGTCCCTCAGCGAGAGCTCTGGCTGCCATGTTGACGTTACTGAATGTGACCTTCAGCATGGAGGAGGCACTGGGTATTTTGGTAATGAATTCCACCTTGGCCCAAGGGTTCTGTGCTTCAATGGACGACTTGATTTCTTCGGTAGCCTGGGCAGTGATGAGCTTGTCGACTCTCTTGAGGAACACGGTTTTCCTGGCCCTCAGAGCTGGGGAAATCAAGACAATAAATCCCTGATCTCGTAGAGTGGCTGTAGCAGTTGTGGTGATGAGATTTTCAGCCCCGGTGTCGTTAGTACTGACGACAACGAAGGCCTCTTCGAGTGACAGAATCGTATTAAACTTAACTTGCAGTCTGCCACTGACGACAGCTGCAAGTGCTAGCTTGGACGAGTCCCACTCTCTGGTTTGATCTTTACCCTGTTCGAAAAGTGCATCGTGAAGTGTGGTCTGCGTTGAAGTCGTGAAGGTGTGAACTGAAGTGATCAAGGTCCCAGAGGTACAGAGGTAGAAAGACATTAAGTATATAGGCGGAGAGTGAGATGTGAGTGAGGCATGGTGACCTGAGGAATGTCATATTGGGATGAGGACAGGTAGACGATGAAATCATGTGACTCATGTGTTGTTGGGTTGGTGGTGCTTAAGTATCATGTTTGCCAATGTTTTTGAAATTTTGTAGTTTCCAGTGTTAAGCTCTATAGTGTCGGTGACGGCGATTAGTGAGGCTTCTAGGCACCGTCGGCGTCTGAGGTCTGGTTCGGTGAGAACGAGTTGAGCCTCATTCCAGTTCACCAAATGCCCTGTGGAGTCTCTGTGGAGGACACAGGCGTACCTTACATCGTCTCTGTAGAGGCATTTCGATGCTCACTCAGGCCGACTGCAAGATCTCTGCCTGTCTCGCCTACATATTTCTTGGGACAGAATCCACAGGAGATAGTATAGACGCCTGCTGTAGAAGTTAGAGGTGTGGGGCTGCGTTTCGTAGTGAGGTCTTTGATAGATGATGTGTTTATGGTGGAAACGTTGAAGTTACTCATAACAAGTTCCCGGTGAGTATTCGTAGCAACATCACCACATGGGAGAACTATGAACTACTTAAGGGGCTGTTCCATGGGCGGTTTGTTGAGGATAGCTTGTGCCTTGAGTCTGCAATCTCGGATGAAGAAAGATGGGAACTGAAGACGTGTAAAGGCTTGTGTTATGTAAGTGCATTCTTCTTCAAGAAAACAAGGGCTGGAGATGCGAAGGGCTCTCAAGAAGAAGCCAGTGAGGACTCCTCTCTTAGTGCGGGTGTCTTGGTGTGAATAAAAGTGTATAAGATCGTCCTTGTTGGTAGGTTTTCTATACACTTTGAAGAGAAGTTTGTCATTGTCGGGAGATCTGCACAGGAGAAAGTCGAGGAAAGGAAGTTTGCCATCGTTCTCGAGTTTAAGTGTAAACTTTATTGGTGGTTCGGCTGCATTGATCTTGTTGGGAAGGGCCTGGATATTGAGACGTCTCGGATAGAAAACCAATATATCATCAACGTATCTTAGCCAGGTAACGGTGTTGGGAATGAGGCTGCTGAATTTCTCTGTCTCTAGGTTTTTCATGAAGAGATTGGCAAGCACAGCACTGAGCGGGCTGCCCATTGCCATCCCAAAGCACTGTTTGTAACAGGGAGTGCACCACACAGACTAGCCGGCCACCTTGCCAAATACCTTTCAGCACTTCTGGGCACCATCAGTCAAGCCCACCTCAAACACTCAGGTGACCTTCTCTCCCGAATTTCCAACCTGAATGTTAAAAACAAAAGCATGGCTTCCTTCATTGTCACAGCCCTCTTTACCAACGTTCCTACTGACGCTGCAATCAACATTCTGAGACAGAGGCTCACTGAAAACCACGACCTCCCTTTACCTCTTCTAGATTTCATCAATCTAGTGGATTTTTGTGTTACTTTCAACTTCTTCAAGTATCAGGACAACTGTTACAAACAGTGCTTCGGGCTGGCAATGGGCAGCCCGCTCAGTGCTGTGCTTGCCAACCTCTTCATGGAAAACCTAGAGACAGAGAAATTCAGCACCCTCATTCCCAACACCGTTACCTGGCTAAGATACGTTGATGATATATTGGTTTTCTATCCGAGATGTCGCAATATCCAGGCCCTTCTCAACAAGATCAATGCAGCCGAATCATCAATAAAGTTTACACTTGAACTCGAAAACGATGGCAAACTTCCTTTCCTCGACGTTCTCCTGTGTAGATCTCCCGACAGTGACAAACTTCTCTTCAAAGTGTATAGAAAACCTACCAACAAGGACGATCTTATACACTTTTATTCACACCAAGACACCCGCACTAAGAGAGGAGTCCTCATTGGCTTCTTCTTGAGAGCTCTTCGCATCTCCAGCCCTTGTTTTCTTGAAGAAGAATGCACTTACATAACACAAGCCTTTACACGTCTTCAGTTCCCATCTTTCTTCATCCGATAGTTGCAGACTCAAGGCACAAGCTATCCTCAACAAACCGCCCATGGAACAGCCTCCTAAGCAGTTCATAGTGCTCCCTTGTGGTGATGTTGCCACGAATACTAGCCGGGCACTTGCTATGAGTAACATCAACGTTTCCACCATAAACACATCATCTATCAAAGACCTCACTACGAAACGCAGCCCCACACCTCTAACTTCTACAGCAGGCGTCTACACTATCCCCTGTGGATTCTGTCCCAAGAAATATGTAGGCGAGACAGGCAAAGATCTTGCAGTCGGCCTGAATGAGCATCGAAATGCCTCTAACAGAGACGATGTAAGGTACGCCTGTGTCCTCCACAGAGACTCCACAGGGCATTTGATGAACTGGAATGAGGCACAACTCGTTCTCACCGAACCAGACCTCAGACGCCGACGGTGCTTAGAAGCCTCACTAATCGCCATCACCGACACTATAGAACGTAACACTGGAAACTACAAAATTTCAAAAACACCACCAACCCAACAACACAGGAGTCACACGATTTCATTATCTACCCGTCCTCATCCCAACATGATATTCTTCAGGTCACCGTGCATCACTCACACCTCACTCTCCGCCTATATATAATGTCTTTCTACCTCTGTATGTTAGAAGTGATCAAGGTCCCAGGACCGAAACGTTTTCTAATAAATATGTCAGTGTTTGCTTACGTGTCTTTCTAAACCAACTTGTCAGTATTTATTACCAAGGTTTATACAAGCCCAGATAATATCCACTGCATCGAACCCACCGATAACGCAGGCCCTCAACAGGGAGGATCTCTTAACACTCATCAAGGCATTCACTGATATTATCTGCAACACAATCACCTCCACGGAACAACAGAGCATGTTCCGGCAGATGGTCAGCACACTCCTGAGGGTGTGCTTACTAACAGAGGTGGAAACAGTGAATGCCATGAATCTGCAGATTATCATAGCGGACAGAGCCCAGTCCCCAGCTCAGGAAACAGCTGAGATGGAGTAACCTCAGTACCATATCTTGGTCACTTATGAGGCACACTAGCTGAACTGTCCGGAACAGTGCTTGAGCAGCATATGCTGCAACAATGAAGAATCAATTCTCCTTCAGGAGCCAGAGACGGGTCATCTCAAGATTAAGACCCGTGCCAAGACCTTGATCTTGGCGAACATTATACGTACATACATACGCTGTATTCTATTCAAGATTGATGGACTGACCACATCGACTCAAGGTTGAGGGACTGATTACCTCATTCTCCTCCTGCTCTTCACGATTCTCCTTTGTATGGACTGATGAAGCCACTGTGTGGCGAAACGTTTCCTCAGTAAAGATGCCCAAGAGATGCATATGTGTCTAATTTATCAACATGTCGGTTCTCTGAACCATTCATCTACAAATATAAAGTGTACATATCTTCACACGATACATACATTTATGCATATTCATATGAACACACACACACACACACACACACTAAATTTGAGCCTACACGACAGAGGTATAACGGATCTTTCAACCACACCACCTACCCCCCCCCTATCCATCCCTCTCTCTCACACACACACACACACACAAGGGTAGACACTCATAGAAGCTTTAGACCCTAGTAGAAATCTCCGCTTTTTATAACCCAGAATTACTAGTATGTATTAGCAGTATCTCCCCCTCACACCTCCCCCATACACACGAACACACACACACACACCTGCACTAGGACAAATTGGTAACTAACTAACTAGGCGAATTCACAAAACACACACACACACACACACACACACACACACACACACACACACACACACACACGCACACGCACATACACACACACGCACGCACACACACATACATACAACAGGCCTAGTGTCTAATCGACATGTGCCTAGGACAAAATGGTAACTAACTAACACACACACACCTGCAAGGTTATCAAGCGATCACTTTACCCTCAGCCCTCTTTCCCCTCCCTTCCCTTCTAATCCCATACACACACACACACCTCCCTCACTTCTAAGGGTCACTCATCCTTCTCCCCCCTCCCCCCCTTAATCCCATCCCTCTCTCTCCCACACATGCACACACACATACACAAGCACATATACACTTGACACAAACACATACTCCCCCTTCCCCTAACCACCTCTCCCCCTCCCCTAACCACCTCTCTCCCTCACCCTAGCCACCTACTCCTCCCCAAACCATCTAACCCCTCCCCCAAACCATCTAACCCCCTCGCCCCAACTACCTCTCCCCTTCCAATAACCATCCTCCCCATAACCATCTATTCCCCTCCCCATAACCACCTCTCCCTCTTCCTTCTGTGGAGCAGTGGGGGAACCTAGAACTAGGATGAGAACAAGGGGCCTGAAGGATGAATCTGGGAGGGAGGACTGGGAGGCAGAGCTCTAAAAAAGGGAGGAAGACTGGGGAAGGAGGCTAGATGAGCTTGCAAGGAAGATGGAGGAGAGGTTAGCAGCAGAATGCAGAAGGTGGAAGCAACATGCCACAGCAGCAGAAAACAAGATACAGAGATTAGAAGAGGAGCTGAGACATCTGAAACAGCATAGAGACAAAGATATTACAGAAGTAGCATCAGCAATGGCTACATCAGACACAGACAATGGGTCTGAAGGGAGCACGGAAGCTAAACTGTATGCAGAGGTCCTGTCAAACACACATGGGGCCAAAACAAAGACAGGGAGCACACTTGGACAGAATGAGAAGTTGGAAGAAATTGAAGGAACTAGGGCATGTGCAGGGACCTTACCAGACACCTGTGGGGGCCAGGAACAGGTGAGCAGGAAGGACAAACCAATGAGCATAGGGGCAATGGCTAGGGAAGGGACTGAAGGAAGGAACACTCCACGGGAAGGAACTAAAACACCTCAAAGGATGCAATGAGAGTCACAGTGGGAGGTGGAAAGGGAGAGATCAGTTTTTGTCTATGGGCTAGACAAAGCTGAAGGGGAAACTTATGATGAAAGAAAGCAGGAGGAGAAAAAAGCGATTGAAGGTATCATGAAGGTGATAGGCGAGGGGGACATGACCCAGGTGGCAAATTTTCGGAGAATCGGGTGGTTCACAAAGAAAAGGAATCGGCCTCTCAAAGTAATTTTCAAGGCAGAATCAACCCAAACCATGATCCTGCAGGAGAAAGCATGGCTGAGAGGCAAACAGGAGTTCATGAGTGTGTACCTCGATCGAGACAGAACACAGGAGGAAAGGACGATGCTGAAAGAGAGAGAGTGCAAAACCAAAAAGAGAAATGGGAGGAAATGAAAAAGGAGAGCAGAATAACCCAGGAACAAGTGGAAGGACAAGCATGCCCCCCAGAAACACCTGCAGAAGGACTCCAGCCACGACACCCCCAAGGCAACTGAACAATCCAAACCAACCATCACACACCGATCCCTCTGTTCCCACCCCCTGCACTACAGTTACAGTATTAGAACAAAAGTTGAAGGTTTGGTACGCAAATGCAGATGGATTAACGAATAAACATGAGAAATGGCAAGAAAGAATCAATGAGAAGTCCCCAGTCATCATAGCAGTTACAGAAACAAAACTCACGGAGACAATAACAGATGCAATCTTCCCACCAGGATACCAGATCATGAGGAAAGATAGAAGGGGCAGAGGGGGAGGAGGGGTTGCTCTGCTCGTAAAAAACAGATGGAAATTCGAGAAAATGGGAGGCATAGACGAGACGGGAGAAAGAGACTACATAGTAGGCACACTTCAGTCTGGGGAGCACAAGGTGGTCATTGCAGTGATGTATAATCCACCACAGAACTGCAGGAGGCCAAGAGAGGAATATGAAGAGAGCAACAGAGCAATGGTGGACACACTTGCTGAGGTGGCAAGAAGAGCTCACTCCAGCAGAGCAAAGTTGCTGGTTATGGGCGATTTCAACCACAGGGAGATTGACTGGGAAAACATGGAGCCACATGGGATCCCCAAAACATGGAGAGCCAAGATGTTGGATGTGGTGCTGGAAAACCTCATGCACCAACAAGTTAAGGACACTACCAGAGTGAGAGAGGAGGACGAACCAGCAAGATTGGACCTTGTGTTCACCCTGGGCAGTTCAGACATTGAGGACATCACATGAGAGTCCCCTAGGAGCTAGTGACCACGTGGTTCTGTGCTTTGAATACATAGTAGAGTTGCAAGTGGAGAAAGTAGCAGGAGTTGAAAGGGAAAAATCAGACTATAAAAGAGGGGAGTACACAAGTTTGAGGAACTTCCTGCAAGAGGTTCTGTGGGACAGAGAACTGGCAGGAAAGCCAGTAAATGAAATGATGGAATATGTAACAACAAAATGCAAGGAGGCCGTGCAAAGGTTTATTCCCAAGGGCAACAGAAACAATGGGAAGACCAGAACGAGCCCCCGGTTTACCCGACGGTGTAAGGAGGCAAAAACAAAGTGCAACAGAGAATGGAAAAAGTACAAAAGGCAGAGAACACATGAAAATAGGGAGATTAGTCGCAGAGCCAGGAACGAGTATGCACAGGTAAGGAGGGAGGCCAAGCGACAGTATGAAAATAACATAGCATCGAAAGTCAAGACTGAACCGAAACTGTTGTATAGCCACATCAGGAGGAAGACAACAGTCAAAGACCAGGTGATCAGACTGAGGACAGAAGGTATGTGAGGAGCAAAACAGGAGATTTAAGGAAGTTTTTACAGTAGAGACAGGAAGGGCTCTGGGAAGACAGCACAGAAGAGAACATCAAGAGGGAATATACCAACAAGTGTTGGATGACATACGAACAACTGAGGAGGAGGTGCAGAAGCTGCTAAGTGACCTTGATACCTCAAAGGCGATGGAACCGGACAACATCTCCCCGTGGGTCCTAAGAGAAGGAGCAGAGATGCTGTGCGTGACCCTAACCACAATCTTCAACACATCCCTTGAAACTGGGCAACTACCTGAGAAATGGAAGACAGCAAATGTAGTCCCCATATTTAACAAAGGAAACAGAAACGAGGCACTAAACTACAGACCTGTGTCTCTGACATGCATAGTATGCAAAGTCATGGAGAAAATTATCAGGAGAGTGGTGGAACACCTGGAACAGAACAAGTTTATAAATGAAACCCAGCATGGGTTCATGGAAGGCAAACCCTGTGTCACAAACCTGGAGTTTTATGACAAGGTAACAGAAGTATGACATGAGAGAGAGGGGTGGGTTGATTGCATTTTCCTGGACTGCAGGAAGGCCTTTGACACAGTTCCTCACAAGAGATTAGTGCAGAAGCTGGAGGATCAGGCGCATATAACAGGGAGGGCACTGCAATGGATCAGGGAATACCTGACAGGGAGGTAATAACGAGTCATAGTACGTGAAGAGGCATCACAGTGGGCGCCTGTGACGAGTGGGGTCCCACAGAGGTCAGTTACAGGACCAGTGCTATTTTTGATATATGCGAACAACATGATGGAAGGAATAGACTCTGAAGTGTCCCTATTCGCAGATGATGATGTGAAGCTGATGAGAAGAATTAAATCGGATGAGGATGAGGCAGGACTGCAAAGAGACCTGAACAGGCTGGACACGTGGTCCAGAACTGGCTTCTCGAATTCAACCCTGCCAAATGTAAAGTCATGAAGATTGGGGAGGGGCAAAGAAGACTGCAGACAGAGTATAGGCTAGGTGGACAAAGACCTCACTCAGGAAGAAAGATCTTGGGGTGACCATAACACCGAGCACGTCACTGGAGGCACACATCAACCAAATAACTGCTGCAGCATACGGGCGCCTGGCAAACCTGAGAATAGCATTCCGATACTTTAATAAGGAATCGTTCAAGACACTGTACACTGTGCATGTTAGGCCCATACTGGAGTATGCAGCACCAGTCTGGAACCCACACCTGGTCAAGCACGTCAAGAAGTTAGATTCCCGGCGGGCGGAAACATTTCGACACGTTTCCTTACACCTGTTGTCCTGTTCACCTAGCAGCAAATAGGTACCTGGGTGTTAGTCGACTGGTGTGGGTAGCATCCTGGGGGACAAGATTAAGGACCCCAATGGAAATAAGTTAGGCAGTCCTCGATGACACACTGACTTTCTTGGGTTATTCTGGGTGGCTAACCCTCCGGGGTTAAAAATCCAAACGAAATCTTATCTTATCACCATTAATAGTACTCTTATTATTACTTTTTATTACTATTATCACTACTTTTCCTTATTAATATTACTTTTTAATTACTATTATTGCTGCTGCAACAGCTATTAAAAGGGTCATACAAAGCCTGGGAAATGCCCTAATTTCTTGGATCAAGAGACTTTCTCCACAAAGGTTCTCCTGGAAAGGAGCGCCTTGGAAGTGATACCAAGAGTAACAGTTCCATCCAGGTGGGTCCTGGTCGACCCCCAGGCAGCATCAGACTTCCTGGAAACAACAGACTTCTCACACCTGCTTCACTTCTGTATCTACCAATCAAGAGGGATCTGGAGTAACTTTTTACCTCAGAATTTAAACTTCTTAATTTTTCTTACCTGAACACCTGGAATAAATTGTTTAGAAAAACCAACAGGATGATAAATGTCACACCGATGTCTCTTATCATAATAAAGGATATCAAAACACTCGTTATAAAATGAAACTGTATTATACATTAAAGCCAGATACTACATAAATATGGTTTTATGAGCATTAAGTAGTGGTGATGATGCGACATAAGTCCACCACACCAGTGCATTTCACACGTCAAACGTTGCTCGCCAAACGTATATAAACATTCCATGCAGTGAGAAAATAAACCTGGGATCAAATTTTCATCCCTTTAGATAATAAATAGTTATAAAATATTTACATAGTTTCTAGCAGATACCTGAAGACCTTAATGCTATGAGGTACAATTGACACACTTGAGCAAAGTTCTGGTGTGTTGCTGAGAGACACCACACACTGCTCTCTGCTTCCTCCTGCCTCTGGGGTCCTGATCCTCGCTTACTAAACTTTCTCGTCACTCGTTATGTCACTGTCCTGGATAGTGGTAGGTAAAAGAGCACAGGTGCAACTAATGTGACATTTTGTTGTAGGAACGTTTCGCTCCTCAGGGAATTTGTCAAGCCGTTACAAACAATACAAGGACACGGAGGGAATATGTAGGTACCACGTGAGGTGAAAGAGTAGGTCATTGTTGTAGGTAGTATGAGTGGAGGTAACTACGTTGCTATGTGATGGCAGGGTTTATTGTTTTGAGTAGAATTCTGGCTAATACCTCCGAAATAACGAAGGTATCTTTACTTTGTTTAACGGTGTCTAAAATGGCGATTAAAGATGATTTGAGGCATTGACGTCTGTGGAAGTTTGCTTCATTGATCCCTCGGTGAACGTCACTGAATCTCGGTAGATTGTTGGAGAAGTTTTTGGTGCTGCTCACATAGTTTCTTTCAAGTTGAAGTTTCTGCAAGCACTGATGTGTTCATTGAAACATGTGTTTATGGTACGTGCTGTTTCACTGGAGTATACCTTGTCATAGTCTCTGCATGGAATTGTGTAAACATCAGCACTGACTGGTTCAGGCTTCTTCGCTTTGGTCCTGGTTAAGTCCTTGATGGATGTACTGGTTGCGATGGTGACTCTACTGTTGGTATACTACTGCTACTACTAGTACTACTACTCTTACTAATGATGCTTCCACTACTACTTACCACATGGGCCTACTCTTTCACCTCACAGAGTCATATACCCCGACACAGAACGCAAGACAGGTACACGGAGGCACAAGACTTCTTCTGAAAGGAAGAAGCCACGATGTTTCAAGGACTCTGAGGGCCTCCGCTGTGTCAAGGAAGCAGAGAAAACTCTGGTTGTCCAGTCTCCAGGATCAAATAGAGCCTGGTCACTGAGCAGCAGCCTCGTCCAGAGGAGGCTACAGCAACACGGAATCCAGGGTCACTTCCCCAGCCACAGCGACGAAGAAAGCCGAGGAAGCATCAGCGACGGGGTTGCGCCCTTACTCAACCAGCTTATATTACTTCTCAAGCTCCCATCCGACAATGGTACCCAAAGGGCCCCATGCTGCAGGAAAAGACTACAGTCAACGCAGGAATCGTAGCACCATAACAGTAACCAGTGAGGAACACGGTAGTCCTAGAGAGCAGACCAGGACATCCCATATTACCTCTAGGCCATCAGATGATGTAGACGATCATGTGATTCACCTATATCATATGCGACCTGATAGACTCGGAGGAAAACAAAGAGACATTCAGAACTATTGTGAAGGCCTCCGCGAACATATGCATCATTGACAAAACAGTTTACCCGATCATCCAAGACAAGGCCCAGAGATGTTGATGGGGCCTGGTAGCCTCAGTCCCCTGTAGTACATAAAATGTTTTGCAGTGCAACGCACAGGGACTACAGCAAGACCCTCACTGCAGCCATGGAACAGCTGAATTAGATCAACATCACCTTAGAGGTCAGCAGACGGGTCATCTCTGGATTAAGACGCGTATCAGGACACCACTTGTGACGAAGACGATTCACCGTACATTGTCATAAGCCTGCCCCACCATAGGGCTGTAAACGGTACATCACTTGTTCAAAGTCCAACTCTCCTTCGGGAGCCACTGCCGGGTCACCACATGGAGAAGACCCGGACTAGGACCCATCCTGGTAAACCCAACTGAACCTGAACCTTGTACTGTTTGTAACGGCTTAACAGAGCTCCTGGAGAGCGAAACGTTGCCACAATAAAATGTCACATTAGTTGCACATTGTCGGCAATTCTACTTTTATTACCATCCTGGATATTCTTTGCGATGCCTTCCATGACTCACCAGTCATACTATTACTTCTGTCTTGCATAACTGAATTATTATAAATTAGTCAGTCTTATGACATACTTCCTTAACGCCTACACAGCCTCTCCTTCAATCCACAACATGCATACTTTCATATTTTTTTCACGACCACAAACACACTCAAGGCCCACTTGTTTCTCACTGCTATCGCCTGCCCCTTAATAGTCCTAGGACAATACAATGATGAAACGTACCAGACTTAGAGAACAGATTAACTTTCTGTCCATCCCATAGTTTACATTTAACTCCCTACCCGCAAACATTCGCACCAGCATGCTTCCTTTTGCATTCGTTACCGCAGAGGCTAAGAATCAGCAGGCTAGAGACGTGGTTCTCTCAGCCTGTGTGGCCAGCAGCCCTGGTGCAAGAAGCCACGCAGGTGCAGCACTCCTTACATAAACATTGTAATGGCAAATTTCTTTCTGGTCAGGATAGTAAACACCTGATCATTCGCCTTATTGCACGTAATACATTAACGGATTAAAATGTCAATCCTAGTAGGTTAGTATAAAAATAACTTGGAGCTAGGGGTTACGTTAGTCAAATTTGTAGTGGAATAAACTACGAATTTGTAGTTGTACATTCCAAAAATCTAGGCACTTGTCTTCTTCCTCCTGAGCCTCCAGACTCCATCCGCCACCAACACCAAAAGACATTCATTTGTAATCTACTGCAACCATCAAGGTAAAAAATATTCATCGTTAACGTTTATCTCAGACAAAGAACAAACAAAAGTCTCAACTATAGAGGATCAAGTTTGCTCTAAGGGTTTTTGCTGCACTATTTTATCAAATTTTCTGACAGTTCAACTGGTATTTTTCCTAGACTAAACCAGTCGAAGTCTAAACGAAAGGGATTACATGGCAGGGTTCCTCCTTACCTATTCTGTTGCATTTAGATCTCCGTAACTCGTTTATGGATAGGAGGGAAGAAGGTAGTGGGTAGGAAAGAATCATGGGGAAAAATGCCACACATTTCCTTAAAAAACTGGGATCCAGACTCATCGACACCACCAGGGACCCAAGGGCAGCCACTTTCATGTTCCAGCGCCTCAGCATGACCACCCGGAGGGGAAATGCTTGCTGCATACTGGGCTCGCGTCCGGCTTCGGAGAAGCTGGAGGAAATTCATAATATTTGATATACATGTATTGTACCAATGTATTGATATTTGTGTTTTCTGTCATTGTATTCTGTCTATTAATAAAGTTCACATAGAATAGAGAATATAGGGGGTGGTAGGAGAAGAAAATATTCAAACAGCTCCGGGGAGAATCTTGAGTTTTCCCTGAGGTACGTTTATTGACTTCTCTGAGAATGAGGGTCCCCAGTAAAGTTTTATATATATATATATATATATATATATATATATATATATATATATGTCACCGTAAACAGGTGATATTGCAATTGCAATATGCAAAATAGCCACAGTGAAAAAGCTAGAAAATTTCTGAGCAATTTCGTGTTCTCTTACATTATACATGGAGTATGCCTGGAGGGTGTTTCAGGGGTCAACGTCCCCGAGCCCAGTCCATGACCATGCCTCGTGGTGGATCAGGGCCTGGTCATCCACGCTGTTACTGCCGGCCGGAGGCAATTCAACGTACAAACCGCAGTCCAGCTTGAGGATGAGGCTAGATGACTTTAGGTGTCTGTCCAGTTCACTCTTGAAGATAGCTATGGGGTCTATTGGTAATCCCCCTTATGTATGCTGGGATGCAGTTGAAAAGCCTTGGGCCCCTGACACTTGTTGTTTAATCTTTTAGTGTACTCATTGCTCCCCTACTTTTCACTGGGGGGCTGTTGCACCGCCTGTCGAGGCTTTCGTGTGGAGTGATTTCCGTGTGCAGATTTGGGATTAGCCCATGTAGGTGTAAATTATGATGTATCTCTCTCGCCTGCATTCCTAGGAGTATAGGTCAAAGGATTTCAAACATTCTGAAGAATTGAGGTGCGTTACAGTACATATACGTGCAGTGAAAGTTCTCTGTACATTTTCCAGATCTCCAATTTCTCCTGCATTTAAAGGGACCGTTAGTACACTCCAGCCTAGAGAGAACAAGTGACTTAAAAAGACTCATCATTGACTTGGCATCCCTTGTTTTGAAAGTTCTCATGTTCCATCCTATCATTTTCCTAGTCCCTAGGGACCCTACCACAACCACCACTAAAACCGTAAATATACAACCATCATTGCACAAGACCGTGGCCCACAGTACAGATGTAGGAGAGGAGTCTCCTCTTTCTTCCTCTACTGAGGAAATTAGATGGAATCCAGGACGGGGTGGCCCTGGCTTGGATACTGAGGATTATAGTGCAGTCCCAGAGCCTGCAGAAATTGACAACACACCTCCCAACAATTCTCAACCAAAGGTGAATTTGTGCAAATATTATGCTTGGGGCATTTGTAAGCATGGAATATCAGGAAAAAAATGGGACATGCAACTTTGAGCATCTCAAAAAATGTAGCGACCTCCTGTCTAAAGGAGTGTGTCGTTTTTCTTCCTGTGCTTTCTTTCACCCAAAAATGTGTCACTCCTCGGTCCTCCAGAAGCAGTGTTACAACATCGACTGCCCTGCATACTATCTAAAAGGGACCAGGAGGCACAGACCCCACAAGACAAACAATAGTAGCTACGACAACCCAACTCCAGGTGATTTTTTAGTGACAGGAAACGGAAAAAGAAAATGGAAGGAAATAGCAAAAATAGTCCACCACCTTGGAGCCTTGTTGGACTGGAGGCGCAGCCAGTGGCCACCCATGGCCCTCCAGAATTACAACTACTGATGCCAATAACAAAATCCCCCCAACAAACACAGAATACAACGTCGTTCATATTTGCTAATATACAGGGCCTTAAGCCATCCACCAACAACAAAATACCTTTTATCAGTGGACTTCTAGAGGAGTCTAATGCAACGTTTGCAGCCTTCACAGAGACTCGCACAAAAGATCACTTTGACAGTGAAATATGGATAAGTGGTTACAACCTTTTTAGATGCGACAGAATGAACAGGCAACAAGGGGGGGGGGTTGGCCTGTATGTCAAAGAGTCCCTCATCTGCACAGAGTTGCTGAATACCACAAATGAGGTAGTTGAAGTTCTATCAATAAAGATAGAGAACCAAAACCTAGTCATTGTGGTTGTATATAAGCCACCAGATGCAACCTCACAACAGTTCAAGGAACAGCTACTGAAAATTTATTACTGTCTGGAAGACCTTCCAGCTCCATCCCCAAACATCTTACTGCTTGGTGATTTCAACCTAAGGCATACAAAGTGGAAGAATGTAGCAAATAATGTTATAGCTGAAACAATCCCCGGAGGTAGCGCAGATGAAAGGTCACACACACATGAGCTAAGTCTCTGCGAAAAACACACCTTAAGCCAGCAGATAGTGGAGCCAACAAGACTTGAAAACACGCTTGACCTTATCTTCACAAATAATGAGGACCTGATAAGAGACATAAGAATATCAAAAACAACTAATTCCGATCACAACCTAATAGAAATCCAGACGTACATGCGTAGGGGTCCTAATCAACAGAATGCATGTATCTGTGAAGGTGTCTTCACAAAATACAACTTCAACAACAAGAACATCAACTGGGACCAGGTAAACCATGTCCTAAACGAAACATGTTGGGAAGATATCTTAAATGACATGGATCCAAACTAGTGCCTTGAAAGGATCAACTTCCTGGCAGCTGAAGCATGTTCTAGGCATATTCCCCTAAGAAAGAAGAAGAGCAGGAGTAAACTGGAGAGAGAAAGATGCTCCCTCTACAGAAGACGACGAAGAGTCACTGAGCTCCTCAGGAGTGCTAGAATATCTGATACACGAAAGGAGGCGTTGATCAGGGAAGTGGAAACTATTGAACTTAAGTTAAATGACTCTTACAGGAACCAGGAGAGACAGGAGGAGCTTAAAGCTATTAGTGAAATTGAGAGAAATTCAAAATATTTCTTTTCATATGCCAAAAACAAGGCAAATACCACATCTAGTATCGGGCCCTTACTCAGACAGGATGGGACTTACACAGATGACAACAAGGAAATGAGTGAAATATTGAAATCCCAGTACGACTCTGTGTTTAGTGAACCACTAATCGGTCTGAGGATCGACGACCCAAAGGATTTCTTCATGAATGAGCCTCAAAACTCCATAAATGAATGCCATATTTCCGACATTACCCTAACTCCGATAGGTTTCGAAAAAGCCATTGACAACATGCCCATGCACTCAGCTCCCGGCCCAGACTCGTGGAACTCTGTTTTCATTAAGAACTGCAAGAAACCCCTCTCGTGTGCCCTATGTACACTATGGAGGAGGAGCTTGGACATGGGTGAAATTCCACAGTCACTTAAAACAACGGATATAGCCCCACTCCATAAAGGTGGCAACAAAGCATTAGCTAAGAACTATAGACCAATAGCTCTGACGTCCCACATCATAAAAATCTTTGAAAGAGTGCTAAGAAGCAGGATTGCAAATCACCTGGATTCCCAAAAACTGCACAATCCAGGGCAAAATGGGTTCAGGGCAGGTGGCTCCTGCCTCTCACAACTACTGGATCACTATGATATGGCCTTGGATGCACTGGAAGAGAATCAGAATGCAGATGTAATATACACAGACTTTGCAAAAGCATTTGACAAATGCGATCATGATGTAATAGCCCATAAAATACGTGCTCAGGGAATAACTGGGAAAGTGGGGAGATGGATCTTCAACTTCCTAACAAATCGAACACTAAGAGTAGTGGTCAACAGAGTTAAATCGGAGGCTGCCATAGTGAAGAGCTCTGTTCCACAAGGCACAGTACTCGCCCCCATCTTATTCCTTATCCTCATATCAGACATAGACAGAGATATACATCACAGCACCGTATCATCCTTTGCGGATGATACTAGGATCTGCATGAGGCTGTCATCTGCTGAGGACGCGGTTAACCTCCAAGAAGATATAAACAAAGTTTTCCAGTGGGCAACGGTAAACAATATGATGTTCAATGAGGACAAATTCCAACTACTCCGTTATGGAAAACTGGAGGAGATAATAACTAGAACAGAGTATACTACAGACTCTGGCTATACAATAGAGCGGAAAAATAATGTAAGGGACCTGGGAGTAGTAATGTCTGAGAATCTCACTTTCAAGGATCACAACAGTGCCACGATCGCACGTGCAAAGAAAATGATAGGATGGATAATGAGAACGTTCAAAACGAGAGATGCCAAGCCAATGATGATCCTTTTCAAATCACTTGTTCTCTCTAGGCTGGAATACTGCTGTACATTAACATCTCCATTCAAAGCAGGTGAAATCGTAGATCTAGAGAGTGTACAGAGATCCTTTACTGCACGTATAAGTTCTGTCAAGCACTTGAACTACTGGGAACGCTTGGAAGCACTTGACTTGTACTCGTTGGAACGCAGGAGGGAGAGATATCAAAATCTACACTTGGAAAATCCTGGAAGGAATGGTCCCAAATCTGCACACAGAAATCACTCCCTACGAAAGTAAAAGACTGGGCAGGCGATGCAAAATGCCCCCAATATAAAGTAGGGGCGCCATTGGTACACTAAGAGAAAACACCATAAGTGTCCGGGGCCCAAGACTGTTCAACAGCCTCCCATCAAGCATTAGGGGAATTGCCAATAAAACCCTGGCTACCTTCAAGAAAGAGCTGAACAGATACCTAAAGTCAGTGCCGGATCAGCCGGGGTGTGGCTCGTACGTTAGACTGCATGCGGCCAGCAGTAACAGCCTACTTGATCAGGCCCTGATCCATCGGGAGGCCTGGTCATGGACCATGGACCAGGCCGCGGGGGCGTTGATCCCCGGAATAACCTCCAGGTAACCAGGTAGTCCCAGTAGTTATTAGAAACATTGTGATCTCCGAAAGCGAGATTCTCTGACAGTATCACTCCTAGGTCCTTCACATTATTTTTTTCTGTAGGACAACAGAAGACTTATAGAGCAGAGATATGTCCTTACATATGACCTCACACACACGACACAACACGCTGAGCCGATTTTAATGTGAAGATAAGTTCAGGGTAACATAAATTAGATTCATTATTAATGAACAGAATTTTTGAGAATTTTAAGCTATGGCTGACATGTCTCTCATAATATTTTACTAGACATGTGACGTGACCAGATCTTCACTACATTATCATGCTGTGTGTGTTGTGTCGTGTGTAAGGTCACATGTGAGGTCACATCTCAGCCTTATAAGTCCTATATCGTCCTATTATTTGTACTGTTCCTTCATAATGTAAGAGATCACGAAAGCGATTGAAATTTAACTATTTTTTCCAGTGTTTATTTTGCATAATATATATATATATATATATATATATATATATATATATATATATATATATATATATATATATGTGTGTGTGTGTGTGTGTGTGTGTGTGTGTGTGTGTGTGTGTGTGTGTGTGTGTGTGTGTGTGTGTGTGTGTGTGTGTGAGTGTCTGAGTGTGTCTGTGTGTGTCTGTGTGTGTCTGTGTGTGTCCGTGTGTGTCTGTGTATGTGTGTGTCTGTGTGTCTGTGTGTGTCTGTGTATGTCTGTGTGTCTATGTGTGTCTGTGTGTGTCTGTGTGTCTGTGTGTGTGTGTGTGTGTGTGTGTGTCTGTGTGTGTGTGTGTGTGTCTGTGTGTGTGTGTCTGCGTGTGTGTGTGTCTGTGTGTGTGTGTGTGTGTGTGTGTGTGTGTGTCTGTGTGTGTGTGTGTCTGTGTGTGTGTGTGTCTGTATGTGTCTGTGTGTGTCTGTGTGTTTGTGTGTGTTTGTGTGTGTTTGTGTGTCTGTGTGTCTGTGTGTGTGTCTGTGTGTCTGTGTGTGTCTGTGTGTGTCTGTGTGTGTCTGTGTCTGTGTGTGTGTGTGTGTCTGTGTGTGTGTGTGTGTGTGCGCGCGTGTGTCTGTGTCTGTGTGTGTGTGTGTGTCTGTGTGTGTGTGTGTATGTGTGTGTCTGTGTGTGTGTGTCTGTGTGTGTCTGTGTGTGTCTGTGTGTGTCTGTGTGTGTCTGTGTGTGTGTGTGTCTGTGTGTCTGTGTGTGTGTGTGTGTGTGTGTGGCTGTGTGTGTGTGTGTGGCTGTGTGTGTGTGTGTGTGTCTGTGTGTGTCTGTGTGTGTCTGTGTGTGTGTGGGTCTGTGTGTGTGTGTGTCAGTGTGTGTGTGTGTGTGTCAGTGTGTGTGTGTGTGTGTCTGTGTGTGTGTGTGTGTGTGTGTGTGTGTGTCTGTGTGTGTGTGTGTGTGTGTGTGTGTGTGTCTGTGTGTGTCTGTGTGTGTGTGTGTGTGTGTGTGTGTGTCTGTGTGTGTGTGTGTGTGTGTGTGTGTGTGTGTCTGTGTGTGTGTGTGTGTCTGTGTGTGTGTGTGTCTGTGTGTGTGTGTGTGTGTCTGGGTGTGTGTGTGTGTGTCTGTGTGTGTGTGTGTGTCTGTGTGTGTGTGTGTGTCTGTGTGTGTGTGTGTGTGTCTGTATGTGTCTGTATGTGTCTGTGTGTGTCTGTGTGTGTCTGTGTGTGTGTGTCTGTGTGTGTGTGTGTGTGTGTGTGTGTGTGTGTGTGTGTGTGTGTGTGTGTGTGTGTGTGTGTGTGTGTGTGTGTGTGTGTGTGTGTGTGTGTGTGTGTGTGTGTGTGTGTGTGTGTGTGTGTGTACCCCTCCTCCTCTCTACAGTGCCTGAAATTAGAAGTCAGGTTTTTGACTCCAGCTACCACATGTCTCCCTGTCTTAAACTACCAATAGGTTCTTTCGTCATTATTAATAGACTAAATTCTGTGTTAGAAAAATATCCAAACGTGCTAAAAGGGGAAGGGGAAATCTGTGTTATCAATACACATTACAAAATTGGCAATGGAGCCATGGTGCAGTCACACGCTGGCCAGGTGGACCTTTTCCTGTGGCCACTTTCGTTGCAAAAATAAAATTCTCTCCTAAAACCTTAATCTAAGTGGTCACGCTAGCCGCCTGCGAGTCTAGTGTGAAGCTACAGGCCAGGTCCTGTGTGGGTGGAGTCTGACAGACCAGGTCCTGTGTGGGTGGTGTCTGACAGACCAGGTCCTGTGTGGGTGGTGTCTGACAGACCAGGTCCTGTGTGGGTGGTGTCTGACAGACCAGGTCCTGTGTGGGTGGTGTTTGATGGACCAGGTCCTGTGTATTTGGTATCTGACCTGCAGCTGACGCTATTGGTGCTGATAAGTTCTGCCACTTTGGATAAAAGACCCATGTAAATGAACTGCATTTCCATCGGTACCCTCAATATAATATTCATCATGTATACGACAGCTTGTTATTCCCAACGGTCTCAAATTTCTTCCGTTCGTTGTTTAACACTTCATTACCACCCCACGTTCTAAAATAAATACAATGTAAAAAATATATATTTTCTACAATGAAACCAGCATCCGTCCAGACTGCAGTCTACTACGTCCGAGGATTATCACAATAACCAAGTGTGCTTCTGTAACTCGGCCTTCTGAGGCTACTGGCGTCTGGTTTTCTTCTGAAAGAGAAGTTGTCTGAGGGAGGCGGCCTCGTCTCTGAGGGTAGCCACCTGGGCACGTAAGATGGCGTTTTCCTTCTCCAAGATGCTGGCGCGGATGGCAACCTGAGGGAAAAACCAAAGACTTAACTGAAGAGCCTACTGGAAAAATTTTACGCAGCTATTGTATTTAAAAATATTCTGCGTATAAAAATCTTGTTGATGCGTCAGAGTTTAATAAGACATGAACAACGAGAAATAAAATGTCAATAGAGACAGAAACGAGATAGATTGTTTGCATATTTTGACTTTTGAGGTCATCTTCAGAGACAACGTGTGACTTCAGGAGAGACTTATTATAAAGGAAGGTTGATCATGTGAAGAATTTATCGTCACTAAGGTAAGGAGAACCCGCATGATGGGAGGGGAGGTACTAGTTTTATGATGGGGAGGAGTCCAGTGCGGTAATTAGTTACTTTATTCCAATTCTACTTTAACCCAGATTCAAGGTAAATGTGATTCAACTTACTGATTAAGCCACTCGGGGCGAAACGTTTCCTCTAATATATTTCCTAAACTGTACATACGTGTCTTTTTCCACATATATAAGAACATACAGTGTGAAGATGTCATTCACACGCCGGTACCAAACAATGAGGAATAAGACACATGTGTATTTTTGTGGATGTGGGTTTGGAAACCCAAACACTTGCCAGTATCAAGCCACCAGATACGGTTGGCATCATTAAGATACTCAAAATAAGCAAGTGCTGACCTGTTACAAGTTATTTAGCTCATTCAACAAGTGCAACTGTACGGCAGCTTAATACTAAACAAAATATTTTAAAAGTTGCGAGAAAACTCTAAAAAAAAGTATAACAAAAAATTCCTATGTGTAACAAAAGTTCACAAGAATTATTAAATCTATCTGTTGTCAAATGTCCCAATCAAATTATTATTATAATCATGGTGAAACGCTAAACCCGTAGGATTATACAGCGAATGTGGGGAGGAGGTGGAAGGTATTCAGGCTCAATTCAGGGAACCGGTGCACAGATCCAATTCCCTAGATCAAGAGCCCCTCACCAGCATCAAGGAACCTCCCTTCAGGGGGTTCCAATCAAAAGACGATTCCTTGTGTCATCCCAGTAAATACCGCGAGTCGTTCCAAACATCGAGATCTTCCCGTCATTCCTCTGAGTCTATTATATACCTTAATGCATTTTCCTCACACAGGTGTATTAACTGAGGGGGAAGGGAAAGAAGGGGGCGATTATGAAAAAATACGTAGCCCTAAAAAAGTCTGGCAAAATGTTGAAACGACAGAGAAAGAAGTCTACCAAAATCTGACGACCGAAAAGTGGGGTCAGTTCCAAGATGGCCGCCACTGATTTTCAAAATCGGGAAGGCACAATTATTTAGGCATCAAACCGGGTTTTAAGGGTCAGTGAAGCCATTGGTACCAACATACTAATCATACCATTAAATGAAAGACTGCGGTAAACAATCCTGTATATAAGACATTAGTACCAATAACTTCCATTTCATTTCACCTTAAAACAGTATTAGAGCCAAAATATGCAAACAAATTTTATTTTTAAGAATAACATTCATGACGTGTTCGAGAGAAATGTATTTCTGACAGCGTACTGAATTGCTCATCGCAAAATCTTGTTATGCCGAAAATCACTATCTATTTTTAAAATCATACTAAATACAACAGTAAAACAAAAGTTAACTGTTGCGCTTCCACACTCTTGTTGCTGTGAAAGCTGGTTGTGTGGGTTTCCACAGGACGTAAATTGGCATCATCCACCTGCAGAAGTACATGGAAGCTCATTCTCTGCAACCGCAGCCGGAAGGAAAGGGAGGAGGTTGCTGCAACCATTTTTTACAGTTGCAATGTTCCATTTTCAATAGTGCAAGGTGTAGCATTAACATCAGACATTATGGGTACAAGAGTATCATTGACCCTCAGTTCAGAGGGTCAGTGATACTCTTCATCCCTATCCATGTTATAGTCTGATATAGTGTATCCTAAGACGATGGAATTTAATGTAGGATTCAACCGGGGAAGGCGTTCACTTATAATAAATGACTTTGCAGAGACGATTTTCTTAAGTCAACATGTTATAAACGCAAGGCTGTCAGAAAACACGCGCTTTTTCCTGGTCTCAGACTGAACAGCGGGGGCGGGGGCGGGGGCGGGGGCGGGGGCGGGGGAGGTGACCTCCGGAACCCTCTCCAGGTAAACTCCAGGTAATATAAGACAGCCATCGCTTGCCTATCGAGGGTTTTTCTTTGTGGGTCTTGCCTGGTAAAGTGAATGCATTTGCACAGGATTGAAGGACAGGAATACCTTTCACGAATTTTTAGAAGATTGATTTCTTTCCCGCACCATAAACACAGGATGTTGAATTTCATCCTGTGAAAATATGAAGAAATAACAATTATGTACACAACTCACTTCCAGGATCATGCTTTAGGTAGTTGTTGTTGTACACTTTTGGAATGACTCTCAACTGACTGTCAGATCTAAAATACAGTGATATGTCATTTGTAGTAGACTAATGGAAAAAAAACGAATAAACAAGTCAGTGCCCTTTGTAATCAGCGTGGTGGAAATGTCCACTTACATTGTTAACAACGGTCTTATTGATGTCTACATCAATGTCCCCTTTTAAAAGAAAAGCTTTCTTCAGTTTATCCCTGTTTGTTACTTCTCCATGAGTGAGAGGGGACGGACATGAGTGAGACTTGCTCATGAGTTAATAGGGTAATCATAGCTTATTCTTCTGGAAGCAATGAAAAAGGGTTGTGCAAATATTTTTGTTACTGGATTTGGTTCTGGGGATGACTTGCCTAGTATGGGCCGGTAGGCCTTCAGCAGTGTTCCTCCATTTTTATGCGGTTATTCTTCCTTGTTTGCCGCCATCTCTAGTATGCGTTATCTTTTATCTTTTATCGGAAACCTGCCCCAAACACAGCAGTTGTTGTCCCATAATGCTTACTTGTAACCACTGTGGGACATAAACTGACTTTACTTGTACAGGCAGCATATACCTTGGCTATTTTACAATAGGTATTTTCCCTCCTTCACTTCATATTGAGGAGTAAAGAGCCTCCATCAAGCACGTATCTAACAGTTTTCGGGATAGTACTTGATGTCGCTTCACTTGATGGTATCTTATTAATATGGACATCGATAACTTAGGGTAGATGAGGATTGACAACCTTCCTCAAGGTATATTTGTCCTCAAGAAAAAATGACGGGTATGGACTCAGCTCATATTTCATCATCTCCTCTACAGAGAGAGAGATCTCCTGTCCTGTTCACTACAGGGAATCGCTGGAACAATAGGCTAGGATAAATGATTCTGTCAGGAGCAACTATGACAAATGAATTTCTAGGGAATTGGTTTTGTTTTTTCTCTCGAAAAAAGAAAAAAAACACCAGTTGTCTAATTATCTCCATTTTTTTTTCCAATGGTTTCGTATTCATATTCTCTATCCCCGTCATACAAGTGATGATATTTCTCAATGTAAAAATGATATTGATCCTTTCATCTGGAGTTGTAGACTTGAAAAAAGAATACACATAATGTCTGATATGAATGTTGCACAAGTGATCAGATTCTGATCGCCTTTTTTGTCAACGGCCTTTGGGCTAGTTGGGCCAGAAACCGTGGATTAATCTTTTATTTGAATTTTTTGTCCTAATGGTATATTGACCGGTCTATAGGTCGCTACCTACCATTGGCAATACTGTATCCGAAGCATAATTTACCCAATGTGGGTTATTTAACACAGTGAGTGGTAGAGGCTCGATCCTCCATCCAATAATTACGAGGCAAACACACTGACATTTCAGAAGAATCCTAAAAGACCCCCACTGATCTATAAGTGACCTACAAGGTTCCCTTGATCCAGTAGAATCCTGCGTGACTTACCTGTTCCAGGATCCTGTATGACTCACCTGATACAGTAAGATCCTGTACGACTCACCTGATCCAGTAAGATCCTGTACGACTCACCTGATCCAGTAAGATCCTGTATGACACACCTGATCCAGTAAGATCCTGCTGTGTGACTCACCTGATCCTCTCGCTGCTTCCTGGCATCACGAGACTTTTTGGCTGCAAGATTGTTCCTTTTGCGTCTTTCGTAGTACTTGTCATCCTTCAGCGTCTCTGGTATTGGTTTCTTCTCGCCGCGGGGTCGTCTTGGGGTGGTACTAGCCAGGGCTCGTACCATCAGACTCGTGCTACCACCCACCTCTGCAATAAGTTTAACTTTTAGATCTGATCTAGTCAGGATTCTTCTGACGATAGTTTTTTTTTAACCTCACGTTTACTGGAATCAACACGATTCATTGTCGGTGTTTTAGCAATAAACTAGAAACGTTTTAGAGCAGATTTACCATTAAAATATGACCACTGTTCTAATACCTATTTCACTTTTATATGCTGGAAAGTGCTACTCTCTCAAAGCTCAGTAAGCTCAAAGCTTATTGCATACACAAGCACCAGACGAGCCTGACCCATGGCCGGGCTCAGAGAGTAGAGAAACTCTCGAAACTCTATAAAGGTATACACTAAACTCTTCGGAGTTCAAGGTTTACACAAGATACTCAAAGAAACTTACGTACTGAGCACAAGTGTCCGAGAGAAATCTTTACCAGGTTAACTTCACATACTAAACTAATAAAAAAAGTTGTTATTTATAAGATTATAACCACCTTGTGCAAACTGAAGGAGACTTAAAACATTTGTGTAAAGCTTAGTGGTGAGAGAAGCGTTAAGTGGAGGAGAGGCAGGCAGGCACACACACATACACACACACACACACACACACACACACACACACACACACACACACACACACACACACACACACACACACACACACACACTGCAAGAAGGCGTTTGACACAATTCCACACAAGAGATTAGTGCAAAAACTGGAGGACCAAGCAGGGATAACAGGGAAGGCACTACAATGGATCAGGGAATACTTGTCAGGAAGACAGCAGCGAGTCATGGTACGTGGCGAGGTGTCAGAGTGGGCACCTGTAACCAGCGGGGTCCCACAGGGGTCAGTCCTAGGACCAGTGCTGTTTCTGGTATTCGTGAACGACATAACGGAAGGAATAGACTCCGAGGTGTCCCTGTTTGCAGATGACGTGAAGTTGATGAAAAGAATTCACTCGATCGAAGACCAGGCAGAACTACAAAGGGATCTGGACAGGCTGCAGACCTGGTCCAGCAATTGGCTCCTGGAGTTCAATCCGACCAAGTGTAAAGTCATGAAGATTGGGGAAGGGCAAAGAAGACCGCAGACGGAGTACAGTCTCGGGGGCCAGAGACTACAAACCTCACTCAAGGAAAAAGATCTTGGGGTGAGTATAACACCAGGCACATCTCCTGAAGCGCACATCAACCAAATAACGGCTGCAGCATATGGGCGCCTAGCAAACCTCAGAACAGCATTCCGACATCTTAATAAGGAATCGTTCAGGACCCTGTACACCGTGTACGTTAGGCCCACATTGGAGTATGCGGCACCAGTTTGGAACCCACACCTAGCCAAGCACGTAAAGAAACTAGAGAGAGTGCAAAGGTTTGCAACAAGACTAGTCCCAGAGCTAAGAGGTATGTCCTACGAGGAGAGGTTAAGGGAAATCAACCTGACGACACTGGAGGACAGGAGAGATAGGGGGGACATGATAACGACATACAAAATACTGAGAGGAATTGACAAGGTGGACAAAGACAGGATGTTCCAGAGATTGGACACAGTAACAAGGGGACACAGTTGGAAGTTGAAGACACAGATGAATCACAGGGTTGTTATGATGTATTTCTTCAGCCACAGAGTAGTCAGGAAGTGGAATAGTTTGGGAAGCGATGTAGTGGAGGCAGGATCCATACATAGCTTTAAGCAGAGGTATGATAAAGCTCACGGTTCAGGGAGAGTGACCTAGTAGCGACCAGTGAAGAGGCGGGGCCAGGAGCTCGGACTCGACCCCTGCAACCTCAACTAGGTGAGTACACACACACAAACACACACACAAGCACAAACACACACACAAACACACACACACACACACACACACACACACACACACACACACACACACACACACACACACACACACACACACAGTCATGGAGAAGATTATCAGGAGGAGAGTAGTGGAGTGCCTGGAACGGAAACAAGAGTATAAACGCCAACCAGCACGGATTTATGGAAGGAAAATCCTGTATCACAAACCTACTGGAGTTTTATGATAAAGTAACAGAAGTAAGTAAGACACGAGAGAGAGGGGTGAGCTGATTGCATCTTCTTGGACTGCAAGAAGGCTTTGGCACAGTTCCTCACAGGAGATTGGTGCAGAAGCTACAGGATCAGGCGCATATAACAGGAAGGGCACTGCAATGGATCAGAGAATACCTGACAGGGAGGCAACAACGAGTCATAGTACGTGATGAGGTATCACAGTAGGCACCTGTGACAAGCGGGGTCCCACAGGGGTCGGTCCTAGGACCAGTGCTCTTTCTGGTAAATGTGAATGACGTGATGGAAGGGTTAGACTCAGAAGTGTCCCTGTTTGCAGATGACGTGAGGAGAATTAAATCAGATGAGGATCAGGAAGGACTTCAAAGACACCTGGTCCAGCAACTCGCTTCTCGAATTTAACCCCGCCAAATGCAAAGTCATGAAGATCGGGGAAGGGCAAAGAAGACTGCAGACGAAGTACAGGCTAGGTGGCCAAAGACTGCAAGCCTCGCTCAAGGAGAAAGATCTTGGGGTGAGTATAACACCTAGCACGTCTCCGGAAGCACATATCAACAAGATAACTGATGCAGCATATGGGCGCCTGGCAAACCTGAGAGTAGCGTTCCGGTATCTTAGTAAGGAATCGTTCAAGACACTGTACACCGTGTACGTCAGACCCATACTGGAGTATGCAGCACCTGTTTGGAACCCACACTTGATCAAGCACGTCAAGAAATTAGAGAAAGTGCAAAGGTTTGCGACAAGGTTAGTTCCATAGCTAAGGAGAATGTCCTACGCTGAGGTCTGTGGTCATCTGCTGTCATACCTGTCCTAACCTCTCTGAGAGTTAGCGTGGGGTGTTACCAAGCACCATGGCTGGTTGTAGTGTTTTAGAATCTCAATTTGGGAGTGAGTGTGAGAAGGATTTAGCTGGTAAGGAGGAAATGGTCACCAGCAGTGCCGCTTTAAGTGGCAAGTGGTTCACAGTTCAGGAAGAAGGAAGATAAGGAGGGTTAACAGAGAAGATGTGAAGGTAGGAAACCGATTCTCTGTTCTCCAGGACAAGTGCACTTCAGTGGTTAGTGAGGTTGAAGGTATCACTGTTTCCCCTGCTGATCAAGGTAAGAACATTTTAATTGTAGGAGATTATCATTTAAAATATATGGACTGTGCATTTTGTAACAAAGACAAAAAGGTCAGACAGAGGGTGTGCTTTCCAGGAGCTAGTGTTGGTGACATAGTCAGCAGGTTGGATAATATTATGTCAGGTAATGGGAACAAGCTCATTATCTGTCTTAGTGCTGGGGATAATGACATTGGGAAGGGCAAGAGACAGGAGCTGCTGGATAAGTACAGGTCAGCAATAGAAGTATCCAGGTCTAAGGAAGGGGTCCCAGTCATATGTAGCATCTTGCCTAGAAAGGGAGTGGGCAATGAATGGATGTCTAGGACAACTGACTGGCTAGACAGGTACTGCAAGGAACTTGCAATCCCATTCATTGATAACTGGGGCCTATTCTATGGCAAATGTGATATGTATGCAAGGAATGGGGTTCATCTCTCTGGGGATGGAGTGGTTGCATTAGCCAATTCGATTGAGAGGGTAAATGATGACTTGTCTAGGAATTTGAACTGATAGATTATAGAGGTATGGGTGTTTGTGGGAAACAATCAGGCTGCAGTATTAGGGCTAAAAACAGAAGTTATTACCGGGATACCTCAGGGATAAGTTTAAAAGACAGTATTCAAAATAAAGTTGCTAATTATGGCAAATCAATTGATCAACAAACAAAGAGAGATAGTAGAGCGCAACGAGTGACTAGTTCCCTTAAGGTTTGCTATACAAATAGTAGGAGTCTAAGAAATAAAATAGATAAGCTAAGATTACTTGCAAGTGTGGGTAATATATAAATATTATTTGTATAACAGAGACCTGGTTCAACCTGAAAGATAGAGAAATGCCTTCTGAATGCAACATACAGAGATATAAACTATTTCACACTGATAGGGTCAACAGGAAGGGTGGTGGAGTGGCGATGTAAGTCAGAGAAAATTTTAATTATCTTAGACATGATATAAGATTAGAAACATCGAACACAGAATCTGTTTGGCTACAGTTTCTTGAGGGTCTTGACAAATTAATTTTGGGCGTGATTTATAGGCCACCCAAACCTTGATAGGGAGTGCAGTATGCTGTTATGGGATGAAATTCATAAGGAATCTAGATATGGAAATATTGTGTTAATGGGAGATTTTAACTTTAGACAAATTGATTGGAACAATATGACAGGAAATCTTGAGTCTAGTGACTTTCTTGATACGGTTCAGGATTGCTTTTTTTGGAACAGTTTGTGACAGAACCAACTAGAGGAAACAATCTGCTTGACTTGGTTCTTGCCAACAAAGAGTCACTAATTAATAATCTTGAGGTTAATGATGAGGACTGAAAAATTACCTGGGTGGGCAAAATTGGGATGTCCTGACTCTGGGTCAGGTAGGTGATCTTGGTTCCCAATATGACTTTTTTAGAGGCATATATAGGTGTATCAAAAGAGGGGATGGGGAGTTAAGAAATCAATATATTCAATTAAAGAGAGAAATAAAGAAAGGAATAAGAAAAGCAAAAAGAGATTATGAGGCTAAGGTCGCAAGGGATTCAAAGACTAACCCAAAAGGGTTCTTTCAGGTATACAGAAGTAAGATTAGGGACAAGATAGGCCCACTTAAGAGTAACTCTGGTCAGATCACTGACAGTGATAAGGATATGTGTGAAATTCTCAATACCTACTTCGTCTCAGTTTTCACCCAGGAAAATACTAACGATATTCCTGAAATAATAGATTACGTAGAACAGGACGATAATAAACTATGCACGATTGCGGTAACTAGTGACATGGTTTTCAGACAAATAGAGAAACTAAAACCTAACAAATCCCCAGGTCCTGATGAACTGTTTGCTAGGGTGTTAAAGGAATGTAAAGAGGAACTTAGCATACTTTTGGATAATCTTTTTAACATATCACTACAAACTGGCATAGCGCCTGATAGATGGAAAATGGCAAATGTAATACCTATTTAGAAGGCAGGTGACAGGCCATTAGCTTCGAACTATAGACCAATAAGCCTATATCCATAGTGGGAAAATATATGGAATCAATAATTGCCGAAGCAATTCGTAGCCATCTTGATTAGCACAGATTGATTAATGAATCTCAACACGGTTTTACAAAGGGGCGTTCCTGTCTTACGAATTTACTAACTTTTTTCACTAAGGTGTTTGAGGAGGTAGATCATGGTAACGAATATGATATTGTGTATATGGACTTCAATAGAGTTCCACATCAGATTATTATTATAATCAAGGGGGAGGCGCTAAACCCGTAGGATTATACAGCGCCTGGGGGGGGGGATGTGGAAGGCATTCAGGCTTAATTCGGGGAACTGGAGCACAGATCCAATTCTCTAAATCAAGAGCCCCTCACCAACATCAAGGAACCTACCCTGAGGGGTTCCACATCAAAGGCTATTGAGGAAACTTAAGGCACACGGAATAGGAGGAGAATTTTTTTCCTGGGTAGAGGCATGGCTGACAAATAGACAGCAGAGAGTTTGTATAAATGGGGAGAAATCAGAATGGGGGCACGTCACAAGCGGTGTTCCACAGGGATCAGTGTTGGTCCCATTGTTGTTCACAATTTACATAAACGACATAGATGAGGGAATAAATAGCGACATAAGCAAATTTGCTGATGACGCCAAAATAGGCCTACCAATTCATTCTAATGAGGACACTAGAGCACTCCAGGATGATTTGAATAGACTGATGCAATAGTCGGAGAAGTGGCAGATGCAGTTTAATATAGACAAATGCAAAGTTCTAAATGTTGGACAGGAAAATAACCATGCGACATATAAACTAAATAATGTAGATCTTAATACTACTGATTGCAAAAAGGATTTAGGAGTTCTGGTTAGCAGTAATCTAAAACCAAGACAACAGTGCATTAGTGTTCGCAATAAAGCTAACAGAATTCTTGGCTTCATTTCTAGAAGTATAAATAATAGAAGTCCTTAGGTTGTTCTTCAATTCTATATATCCTTGGTTAGGCCTCATTTAGACTATGCTGCTCAGTTCTGGTCACCGTATTACAGATGGATATAAATGCTCTGGAAAAATTACAGAGGAGGATGACAAAGATGATCCCATGTATCAGAAATCTTCTATGTGAGGACAGACTGAGGGCCCTGAAACTGCACTCTCTAAAATGGCGTAGAATTAGGGGGGATATGATCGAGGTGCATAAATGGAAAACAGGAATAAATAAAGGGGATGTAAATAGCGTGGTGAAAATTTCCAGCCAAGACAGGACTCGCAGCAATGGTTTCAAGTTGGAAAAATTCAGATTCAGGAAGGATATAGGAAAGCACTGGTTTGGTAATAGAGTTGTGGATGAGTGGAACAAACTCCCAAGTACAGTTATTGAGGCTAAAACGTTGTGTAGTTTTAAAAATAGGTTAGATAAATACATGAGTGGGTGTGAGTGGGTGTGAGTTGGACCTGACTATCTTGTGCTGCTGGGTCTGGTGCAGTGCTCCATCATTGAGTGGAGGTGACCAGACTGGGTGGGTCATTCAGCTAATCCGGGGAGGAAGGGGAATGGACCAGCTCCCCATGGGTCAGTAGGCCTGTTGCAGTGTTCCTTCTTTCTTATGTTTTAATGTTCTTAAATCGGCCTGAAGACACTAGAGGACAGGAGGGTTATGGGAGACATGATGACGACATGCAAAATACTGCGTGGAATGGACAAGGGGACAGAGACAGGATATTCCAGAGAGGGGACACAGATACAAGGGGACACAATAGGAAGTTGAAGACCCAGATGAGTCAAAGGGATGTTAGGAAGCATTTCATCAGTCACAGAGTAGTCAGGAAGTGGAATAGCCCACCATGTGGGCTATTCCACCATGTGGAACCATACATAGCTTTAAGATGAGGTATGATAAAACTCGTGAGCATGGAGAGAGGACCTAGTAGCACTCAGTGAAGAGGCGGGGCCAGGAGCTTATTCTCGACCCCTGCAACCACAATTAGGTGAGTACAATTAGGTGAGTATACACACACACACACACACACACACACACACACACACACACACACACACACACACACACACACACACACACACACACACACACACACAGGTCAGGTGCTCTGGAACGCTACTCACTCTCAGGTTGCAGACGATGTGAGAAGGAGAGGAGTGGAGGCGGCACTTCTGGGGATGCCAGAGTGCCAAGTAGTGCCCGGGCAGCAAGTGCCATCTGCTGCTGATGCTGCAGAGTTTCATGTAAGACACTCATCTCCATCTTTCTACCTTCGACGTTGTCAGCGGCGTCACCGATGTACTCTGGTCCCTCCTGATGCTGCTGCTGCAGGTGCTGCTGCTGCAGGTGCTGCTGCTGCAGGTGCTGCTGCTGCAGGTGCTGCTGCTGCTCCTCCTTCACTTCCTGCAAGATTTTCAACAACATTTAAGAACAGGTATAAGCGGAAATAATTTAATGGTAAAGTAACAGAGAAACATCAAATGTGGCGAAGTATACAGAAATATTTAGCTTGAGTAAGGAGGAAAAATCAGGGCTTAAATGAGGCTTTATTAAATCAGGGCTTAAATGAGGGCTTATTAAGTCAAGGCTTCAATGAGGGTTTATTAAGTCAGGGCTTCAATGATGGTTTATTAAGTCAAGGCTTCAATGAGGGTTTATTAAATCAGGGCTTCAATGAGGGTTTATTAAGTCAGGGCTTCAATGAGGGTTTAAGTCAGGGCTTCAATGAGGGTTTATTAAGTCAGGGCTTCAATGAGGATTTATTAAGTCAGGGCTTCAATGAGGGTTTATTAAGTCAGGGCTTCAATGAGAGTTTTAGTCAGGGCTTCAATGAGGGTTTATTAAGTCAGGGCTTCAATGAGAGTTTTAGTCAGGGCTTCAATGAGGATTTATTAAGTCAGGGCTTCAATGAGGGTTTATTAAGTCAAGGCTTCAATGAGGGTTTATTAAGTCAGGGCTTCAATGAGGGTTTATTAAGTCAAGGCTTCAATGAGGGTTTTAGTCAGGGGTTCAATGAGGGTTTATTAAGTCAGGGCTTCAATGAGGGTTTATTAATTCAGGGCTTCAATGAGGGTTTATTAATTCAGGGCTTCAATGAGGGTTTATTAAGTCAAGGCTTCAATGAGGGTTTATTAAGTCCGGGCTTCAATGAGGGTTTATTAATTCAGGGCTTCAATGAGGGTTTATTAAGTCAAGGCTTCAATGAGGGTTTATTAAGTCAAGGCTTCACTGAGGGTTTATTAAGTCAGGGCTTCAATGAGGGTTTATTAATTCAGGGCTTCAATGAGGGTTTATTAAGTCAAGGCTTCAATGAGGGTTTTAGTCAGGGCTTCAATGAGGGTTTATTAAGTCAGGGCTTCAATGAGGGTTTATTAAGTGAGGGCTTCAATGAGAGTTTAGTAAGTCAGGGCTTCAATGAGGGTTTATTAAGTCGGGGCTTCAATGAGGGTTTATTAAGTCAGGGCTTCAATGAGGGTTATTAAGTCAAGGCTTCAATGAGGGTTATTAAGTCAAGGCTTCAATGAGGGTTTATTAAGTCAAGGATTCAATGAGGGTTAAAGTCAGGGCTTCAATGAGGGTTTAAGTCATGGCTTCAATGAGGGTTTAAGTCAGGGCTTCAATGAGGGTTTAAGTCAGGGCTTCAAAGAGGGTTTATTAAGTCAGGGCTTCAATGAAGGTTTATTAAGTCAGGGCTTCAATGAGGGTTTATTAAGTCAAGGCTTCAATGAGGATTTATTAAGTCAGGGCTTCAATGAGGGTTTATTAATTCAGGGCTTCAATGAGGATTTATTAAGTCAGGGCTTCAATGAGGGTTTATTAATTCAGGGCTTCAATGAGGGTTTATTAAGTCAAGGATTCAATGAGGGTTTTAGTCAGGACTTCAATGAGGGTTTATTAAGTCAGGGCTTCAATGAGGGTTTATTAAGTCAGGGCTTCAATGAGGGTTTATTAAGTCAGGGCTTCAATGAGGGTTTAGTAAGTCAGGGCTTCAATGAGGGTTTATTAAGTCTGGGCTTCAATGAGGGTTTATTAAGTCAAGGCTTCAATGAGGGTTTATTAAGTCTGGGCTTCAATGAGGGTTTATTAAGTCAAGGCTTCAATGAGGGTTTATTAAGTCAAGGCTTCAATGAGGGTTTATTAAGTCAGGGCTTCTATGAGGGTTTAGTAAGTCAGAGCTTCAATGAGGGTTTACTAAGTCAGGGCTTCAATGAGGGTTTATTAAGTCAAGGCTTCAATGAGGGTTAAAGTCAGGGCTTCAATGAGGGTTTAAGTCAGGGCTTCAATGAGGGTTTATTAAGTCAAGGCTTCAATGAGGGTTTAAGTCAGGGCTTCAATGAGGGTTTAAGTCAGGGCTTCAATGAGGGTTTAAGCCAAGGTTTCAAGTCAGGGCTTCAATGAGGGTTTAAGTCAAGGCTTCAAAGAGGGTTTAAGTCAAGGCTTCAAAGAGGGTTTAAGTCAAGGCTTCAATGAGGGTTTAAGCCAAGGCTTCAATGAGGGTTTATTCAATGAGGGTTTAAGTCATTCAATGAGGCTTCAATGAGGGAGGGTTTAAGTCAAGGGGTTTAAGTCAAGGCTTCAAAGAGGGTTTAAGAGGGTTTAAGTCAAGGCTTCAATGAGGGTTTAAGCTTCAATGAGGGTTTAAGTCAAGGCTTCAATGAGGGTTTAAGTTAGGGCTTCAATGAGGGTTTAAGTCAGGGCTTCAATGAGGGTTTAAGTGAGGGCTTCAATGAGGGTTTAGGTTTAAGTCAGGGCTTCAATGAGGGTTTAAGTCAGGGCTTCAATGAGGGTTTAAGTCAAGGCTTCAATGAGGGTTTAAGTCAAGGCTTCAATGAGGGTTTAAGTCAAGGCTTCAATGAGGGTTTAAGTCAGGGCTTCAATGAGGGTTTAAGTCAGGGCTTCAATGAGGGTTTAAGTCAGGGCTTCAATGAGGGTTTAAGTCAGGGCTTCAATGAGGGTTTAAGTCAGGGCTTCAATGAGGGTTTAAGTCAGGGCTTCAATGAGGGTTTAAGTCAGGGCTTCAATGAGGGTTTAAGCCAAGGCTTCAATGAGGGTTTAAGTCAAGGCTTCAAAGAGGGTTTAAGTCAAGGCTTCAAAGAGGGTTTAAGTCAAGGCTTCAATGAGGGTTTAAGCCAAGGCTTCAATGAGGGTTTAAGTCAAGGCTTCAAAGAGGGTTTAAGTCAAGGCTTCAAAGAGGGTTTAAGTCAAGGCTTCAATGAGGGTTTAAGTCAAATGAGGGTTTAAGTCTTCAGGGGTTTAAGTCTTCAATGAGGGTTTAAGTCAAGGCTTCAATGAGGGTTTAAGTCAAGGCTTCAAGTCAGGGCTTCAATGAGGGTTTAAGTCAGGGCTTCAATGAGGGTTTAAGTCAGGGCTTCAATGAGGGTTTAAGTCAAGGCTTCAATGAGGGTTTAAGTCAAGGCTTCAATGAGGGTTTAAGTCAGGGCTTCAATGAGGGTTTAAGTCAGGGCTTCAATGAGTGTTTAAGTCAGGGCTTCAATGAGGGTTTAAGTCAAGGCTTCAATGAGGGTTTAAGTCAAGGCTTCAATGAGGGTTTAAGTCAGGGCTTCAATACAATTAGCACATAGGAAAAATGTGTTATTATAAAACACACAATCAGAAAATATTTGCATGGAAGGTTAAGACGTAAAGATGTGAACCAGAATAATTAAAGACGAACATCTTTAAATACATCAATATACACATTACTTTATACATAAAGATTTAATTAAAAATACTAATACAAATTATTACTTAACTATTTCTATATAACTTAACACTTGGTTTAACGGTTTAAAAATTAAAATATAAGAAAATATTGACCATTTTTCTCGTCTCGTTTTTTACACTTAATAAAATAATGAAAAAGAAACGAAAATAAAAAAAATTAAATATTTATTTTCAGAATAAACATTACACAACTGTAATAATAAACATTATACAATTGTAATAATAAACATTATACAACTGTAATAATAAACATTATACAACTGTAATAATAAACATTATACAACTGTAATAATAAACATTATACAACTGTAATAATAAACATTATACAACTGTAATAATAAACATTATACAACTGTAATAATAAACATTATACAACTGTAATAATATTAGTTGATATGTTATGTAAATTTAGCTGTATGACTGTTAATATTATTTTTAACAATAACAGCAGCAACAACAATAACAATCATTAAATAATATTAATAATAATAATAATAATAATAATAATAATAATAATAATAATAATAATAATAATAATTAGTAGAAGTCGTAGTATTAGCAGTAGTAATAGTTGAAGCCATAGTAGTAACAGTAGTGGTAGTAGAAGTAGTAGTAGTAGTAGTAGTAGCAGGAGCAATAGAAGTAGTAGCAGCAGCAGCAGCAGCAGCAGCAGTAGTAGTAGTACTAACAGCAGAAGCAGTAGTAGTAGTAATAGTAATATTGGTAGTAGTAGTAGTACTAACAGCAGTAGTAGTAGTAATAGTAATATTGGTAGTAGTAGTACTAACAGCAGTAGTAGTAGTAATAGTAATATTGGTAGTAGTAGTACTAACAGCAGTAGTAGTAGTAATAGTAATATTGGTAGTAGTAGTACTAACAGCAGTAGTAGTAGTAATAGTAATATTGGTAGTAGTAGTACTAACAGCAGTAGTAGTAGTAATAGTAATATTGGTAGTAGTAGTACTAACAGCAGTAGTAGTAGTAATAGTAATATTGGTAGAAGTAGTACTAACAGCAGTAGTAGTAGTAATAGTAATATTGGTAGTAGTAGTACTAACAGCAGTAGTAGTAGTAATAGTAATATTGGTAGTAGTAGTACTAACAGCAGTAGTAGTAGTAATAGTAATATTGGTAGTAGTAGTACTAACAGCAGTAGTAGTAGTATTAGTAATATTGGTAGTAGTAGTACTAACAGCAGTAGTAGTAGTAATAGTAATATTGGTAGTAGTAGTACTAACAGCAGTAGTAGTAGTAACAGTAATATTGGTAGTAGTAGTACTAACAGCAGTAGTAGTAGTAATAGTAATATTGGTAGTAGCAGTACTAACAGCAGCAGTAGTAGTAACAGTAATATTGGTAGTAGTAGTACTAACAGCAGTAGTAGTAGTAATAGTAATATTGGTAGTAGCAGTACTAACAGCAGTAGTAGTAGTAACAGTAATTGGTAGTAGTAGTAGTACTAACAGCAGCAGTAGTAGTAACAGTAATATTGGTAGTAGTAGTACTAACAGCAGCAGTAGTAGTAATAGTAATATTGGTAGTAGTAGTACTAACAGAAGTAGTAGTAGTAATAGTAATATTGGTAGTAGTAGTACTAACAGCAGTAGTAGTAGTAATAGTAATATTGGTAGTAGTGGTACTAACAGCAGTAGTAGTAATAGTAATATTGGTAGTAGCAGTACTAACAGCAGTAGTAGTAGTAATAGTAATATTGGTAGTAGCAGTACTAACAGCAGTAGTAGTAGTAATAGTAATATTGATAGTAGCAGTACTAACAGCAGCAGTAGTAGTAACAGTAATATTGGTAGTAGTAGTACTAACAGCAGTAGTAGTAGTAACATTAATATTGGTAGTAGTAGTACTAACAGCAGCAGTAGTAGTAACAGTAATATTGGTAGTAGTAGTACTAACAGCAGTAGTAGTAGTAATAGTAATATTGGTAGTAATAGTACTAACAGCAGTAGTATTATTAGTAATATTGGTAGGAGTAGTAGTACTAAAAGCAGTAGTTGTAGTAGTAATAGTAATATTGGTAGTAGTAGCACTAACAGCAGTAGTAGTAGTAGTAATAGCAATATTGGTAGTAGTAGTACTAACAGCAGTAGTAGTAGTAATAGTAATATTGGTAGTAGTAGTACTAACAGCAGTAGTAGTAGTAGTAATAGTAATATTGGTAGTAGTAGTACTAACAGCAGTAGTAGTAGTAATAGTAATACTGGTAGTAGTACTAACAGCAGTAGTAGTAGTAAGATAGATAAGATAAGATTTCGTTTTGATTTTTAACCCCGGAGGGTTAGCCACCCAGGATAACCCAAGAAAGTCAGTGCGTCATCGAGGACTGTCTAACTTATTTCCATTGTGGTCCTCAATCTTGTCCCCCAGGATGCGACCCACACCAGTCGACTAACACCCAGGTACCTATTTGCTGCTAGGTGAACAGGACAACAGGTCTAAGGAAACGTGTCGAAATGTTTTCCACCCCCGGGAATCGAACCCGGGCCCTCCGTGTGTGAAGCGGGAGCTTTAGCCACCAGGCCGCCGGGCCATAAGCAGTAGTAGTACTAACAGTAGTAGTAGTAATAGTAATATTGGTAGTAGTAGTAGCAATAGCAGTAGTAGTAGTAGTAATAGTAATAGTAGTAGTACCAACAGCAGCAGTAGTAGTAATAGTAATATTGGTAGTAGTAGTACTAACAGCAGTAGTAGTAGTAATAGTAATATTGGTAGTAGTAGTACTAACAGCAGTAGTAGTAGTAATAGCATTATTGGTAGTAGTAGTACTAACAGCAGCAGTAGTAGTAATAGTAATATTGTAGTAGTGGTACTAACAGCAGTAGTAGTAGTGATAGTAATATTGGTAGTAGTAGTACTAGCAGCAGCAATAGTAGTAATAGTAATGTAGTAGAAGTAGTACTAACAGCAGTAGTAGTAGTAATAGTAATATTGTAGTAGTAGCAGTACTAACAGCAGTAGTAGTAGTAATAGTAATATTGGTAGTAGTAGTAATAACAGCAGCAGTAGTAGTAGTAACAGTAATATTGGTAGTAGTAGTAGTACTAACAGCAGTAGTAGTAGTAATAGTAATATTGGTAGTAGTAGTACTAACAGCAGCAGTAGTAGTAACAGTAATATTGGTAGTAGTAGTACTAAGAGCAGTAGTAGTAGTAATAGTAATAGTGAAGTAGTAGTAGTACTAACAGCAGTAGTAGTAGTAGTAGTACTAACAGCAGTAGTAGTAGTAGTAGTAGTACTAACAGCAGTAGTAGTAGTAATAGTAATATTGGTAGTAGTAGTACTAACAGCAGTAGTAGTAGTAATAGTAATATTGGTAGTAGTAGTACTAACAGCAGTAGTAGTAGTAACAGTAATATTGGTAGTAGTAGTACTAACAGCAGTAGTAGTAGTAATAGTAATATTGGTATTAGCAGTACTAACAGCAGTAGTAGTAGTAATAGTAATATTGGTAGTAGCAGTACTAACAGCAGTAGTAGTAGTAATAGTAATATTGGTAGTAGTAGTAGTACTAACAGCAGCAGTAGAAGTAACAGTAATATTGGTAGTAGTAGTACTAACAGCAGCAGTAGTAGTAACAGTAATATTGGTAGTAGTAGTACTAAGAGCAGTAGTAGTAGAAATAGTAATAGTGTAGTAGTAGCAGTACTAACAGCAGTAGTAGTAGTAATAGTAATATTGGTAGTAGTACTAACAGCAGCAGTAGTAGTAATAGTAATATTGGTAGTAGTAGTACTAACAGCAGTAGTAGTAGTAATAGTAATATTGGTAGTAGTAGTAATAACAGCAGTAGTAGTAGTAATAGTAATATTGGTAGTAGTACTAACAGCAGCAGTAGTAGTAATAGTAATATTGGTAGTAGTGGTACTAACAGCAGTAGTAGTAGTAATAGTAATGTTGGTAGTAGTACTAACGGCATTAGTATTAGTAACAGTAATATTGCTAGTAGTACTATCAGCAGCAGTAGTAGTAATAGTAATATTGGTAGTAGTGGTACTAACAGTAGAAGTAGTAGTAACAGTAATATTGGTGGTGGTAGTAGTAGTACTAACAGCAGTAGTAGTAGTAATAGTAATATTGGTAGTAGTACTAACAGCAATAGTATTAGTAACAGTAATATTGGTAGTAGTAGTACTAATAGCAGTAGTAGTAGTAGTAGTAGTAGTAGTAGTAGTAGTAATAGTAATATTGGTAGTAGTAGTACTAACAGCAGCAGTAGTAATAGTAATATTGTAGTAGTAGTACTACCAGCAGCAGTAGTAGTAATAGTAATATTGGAAGTAGTAGTACTAACAGCAGCAGTAGTAGTAATAGTAATATTGGAAGTAGTAGTAGTAGTACTAACAGCAGGAGTAGAAGTAATAGTAATATTGGCAGTAGTAGTACTAACAGCAGCAGTAGTAGTAATAGTAATATTGTCGAAGTAGTACTAACAGCAGCAGTAGTAATAATAGTAATATTGGTAGTAGTAGTACTAACAGCAGCAGTAGTAGTAATAGTAATATTGGTAGTAGTAGTACTAACAGCAGTAGTAGTAGTAGTAGTAATAGTAATATTGGTAGTAGTAGTACTAACAGCAGCAGTAGAAGTAATAGTAATATTGGTAGAGCTGGTACCAACAGCAGCAGTAGTAGTAATAGTAATATTGGTAGAGCTGGTACCAACAGCAGCAGTAGTAGTAATAGTAATATTGTCGTAGTAGTACTAACAACAGTAGTAGTAGTAGTAGTAATAGTAATATTGGTAATAGCAGTACTAACAACAGTAGTAGTAGTAATAGTAATATTGGTAATAGTAGTACTAACAGCAGCAGTAGTAGTAATAGCAATATTGGTAGTAGTAGAAGTACTAACAGCAGTAGTAGTAGTAATAGTAATATTGGTAATAGTAGTACTAACAGCAGTCGTAGTAGTAGTAATAGTAATATTGTCGTAGTAGTACTAACAACAGTAGTAGTAGTAGTAGTAATAGTAATATTGGTAATAGCAGTACTAACAACAGTAGTAGTAGTAATAGTAATATTGGTAATAGTAGTACTAACAGCAGCAGTAGTAGTAACAGTAATATTGGTAATAGTAGTACTAACAGCAGTCGTAGTAGTAGTAATAGTAATATTGGTAATAGTAGTACTAACAGCAGTAGTAGTAGTAATAGTAATATTGGTAGTAGTGGTACTAACAGCAGCAGTAGTAGTAGTAATGGTAATATTGATAATAGTAGTACTAGCAGCAGTAGTAGTAGTAATAGTAACATTGGTAGTAGCAGTACTAACAGCAGTAGTAGTAGTAATAGTAATACTGGTAGTAGTAGTACTAACAGCAGCAGTAGTAGTAATAGTAATATTGGTAGTAGTAGTACTAACAGCAGCAGTAGTAATAATAGTAATATTGTTGTAGTAGTACTAACAGCAGTAGTAGTATAGTACTTGAAGACGATGTATAGTAATATTTTGAGTAGTCCCTCAGTACTATAGTATGAAACAGCAGTAGTAGTAGTAATAGTAATATGTTGCATATGTGTCTTAGTAATAGTACTAACAGCAGTAGTTGTAGTAATATAAATATTGTGGCCTAGTACCTCTTGCGCTAGTACTACTTCTTCTCCATATTGTTTCAGCAGTAGTGAGGGACTGTCATTTAAGGGTGATGGACAGTAATATCTTCTGCTTCTATCAACTTTTCTGTAGTAGCACTGTGTAGGCTAACAGCAATAGTAGTAGTAACAGTAATATAATAGTAATATTGGTAGTAGTAGTACAAGAGTAGTACTAACAGCAGTAGTAGTATTAATAATAATGTTGGTAATAGTACTAACAGCAGCAGTAGTAGTAATAGTAATATTGGTGGTAGTAGTACTAACAGCAGTAGTAGTAGAAATAGTAATATTGGTAGTAGCAGTACTAACAGCAGTAGTAGTAGTAATAGTAATATTGGTGATAGTAGTACTAACAGCAGTAGTAGTAGTAATAGTAATGTTGGTAATAGTACTAACAGCAGCAGTAATAGTAATAGTAATATTGGTAATAGTAGTACTAACAGCAGTAGTAGTAGAAATAGTAATATTGGTAGTAGCAGTACTAACAACAGTAGTAGTAGTAATAGTAATATTCGTAGTAGTAGTACTAACAGCAGCAGTAGTAGTAATAGTAATATTGGTAGTAGTGGTACTAACAGCAGTAGTAGTAGTAATAGTAATATTGGCAGTAGTAGTACTAACAGCAGCAGTAGTAGTAGTAATAGTAATATTGGTAGTAGTGGTACTAACAGCAGTAGTAGTAATAGTAATATTGGTAGTAGTAGTACTAACAGCAGTAGTAGTAGTAATAGTAATATTGGTAGTAGTACTAACAACAGTAGTAGTAGTAATAGTAATATTGGTAGTAGTAGTACTAACAGCAGCAGTAGTAGTAATAGTAATATTGGTAGTAGTAGTACTAACAGCAGCAGTAGTAGTAATAGTAATATTGTCGTAGTAGTACTAACAGCAGCAGTAGTAGTAATAGTAATATTTGTAGTAGTAGTATTAGTACTAACAGCAGCAGTAGTAGTGATAGTAATATTGGTAGCAGTAGTACTAACAGTGTCAGCATAGTTGCTGATCCCTGTGTTATTTAGCATAGCATATAGTATCATCCATGTGCTCTAGATAGGAGATCCCTTTTAGGCCTGTGACTTTGTGTGACGTCACGGGTTGCGCATGTGTACGTTCGTACCTCTGCCTCGGCCTCAGTCGGCGGTAGATCATCCAGGCTAGGACAGGCAGAGGCTGGGCTCCATTTCTCATCATCACAGTCTGACAATATATGTTACCATCCAACAAGTGTGTCTACTTCAACCCTCGATATCTCCATTTAAGAACCCCTACGATAACAGCAGCAGTAATAGTAATATTGGTAGTAGTAGTAGTACTAACAGCAGTAGTAGTAGTAATGGTAATATTGGTGGTAGTAGTAGTAGTAGTACTAACAGCAGTAGTAGTAATAGTAACACTGGTAGTAGTACTAACAGCAACAGTAGTAGTAATAGTAATATTGGTAGTAGTAGTACTAACAGCAGTAGTAGTAGTAATAGTAATATTGGTAATAGTAGTACTAACAGCAGTAGTAGTAGTAATAGTAATATTGGTAGTAGCGGTACTAACAGCAGTAGTAGTAGTAATAGTAATATTGGTAGTAGTGGTACTAACAGCAGTAGTAGTAGTAATAGTAATATTGGTCGTAGCAGTACTAACAGCAGTAGTAGTAGTAATAGTAATATTGGTAGTAGCAGTACTAACAGCAGTAGTAGTAGTAATAGTAATATTGGTAGTAGCAGTACTAACAGCAGCAGTAGTAGTAATAGTAATATTGGTAGTAGTAGTACTAACAGCAGTAGTAGTAGTAATAGTAACATTGGTAGTAGTAGTACTAACAGCAGTAGTAGTAGTAATAGTAATATTGGTAGTAGCAGCATTACTAACAGCAGCAGTAGTAGTAATAGTAATATTGGTAGTAGTAGTACTAACAGCAGTAGTAGTAGTAATAGTAATATTGGTAGTAGTAGTACTAACAGCAGTAGTAGTAGTAATAGTAATATTGGTAGTAGTAGTACTAACAGCAGTAGTAGTAGTAATAGTAATATTGGTAGTAGTAGTACTAACAGCAGTAGTTGTAGTAATATAAATATTGGTAGTAGCAGTACTAACAGCAGTAGTTGTATTAACAGTAATATTGGTAGTAGCAGTACTAACAGCAATAGTAGTAGTAACAGTAATATTGGCAAGAGTAGTACTAACAGCAGTAGTAGTAGTAATAGTAATATTGGTAGTAATAGTACTAACAGCAGTAGTAGTAGTAATAGTAATATTGGTAGTAGTAGTACTAACAGCAGTAGTAATAGTAATATTGGTAGTAGCAGTACTAACAGCAGTAGTAGTAGTAATAGTAATATTGGTAGTAGTAGTACTAACAGCAGTAGTAGTATTAGTAATAGTAATATTGGTAGTAGTAGTACTAACAGCAGTAGTAGTAGTAATAGTAATATTGGTAGTAGTAGTACTAACAGCAGTAGTAGTAGTAATAGTAATATTGGTAGTAGTAGTACTAACAGCAGTAGTATTAGTAATAGTAATATTGGTAGTAGCAGTACTAACAGCAGTAGTAGTAGTAATAGTAATATTGGTAGTAGTAGTACTAACAGCAGTAGTAGTAGTAATAGTAATATTGGTAGTAGTAGTACTAACAGCAGTAGTAGTAGTAATAGTAATATTGGTAGTAGTAGTACTAACAGCAGTAGTAGTAGTAATAGTAATATTGGTAGTAGCAGTACTAACAGCAGTAGTAGTAGTAATAGTAATATTGGTAGTAGTAGTACTAACAGCAGTAGTAGTAGTAATAGTAATATTGGTAGTAGTAGTACTAACAGCAGTAGTAGTAGTAATAGTAATATTGGTAGTAGTAGTACTAACAGCAGTAGTAGTAGTAATAGTAATATTGGTAGTAGTAGTACTAACAGCAGTAGTAGTAGTAATAGTAATATTGGTAGTAGCAGTACTAACAGCAGTAGTAGTAGTAATAGTAATATTGGTAGTAGCAGTACTAACAGCAGTAGTAGTAAATAACAAAAAGGCACAATACCGTGACTGGAACAATACACAAATAACCCGCACATAAAAGAGAGAAGCTTACGACGACGTTTCGGTCCGACTTGGACCATTGACAAAGTCACACTAACAGAGGTGGAGCAGGACGGCTATATATAGGCAGGAAGAGGTGGAGGTAGTAGTAGTAGTGGTAGTAGTAGTACAAGAATTGTATATAATACCGACAGGATTAAATGACACATGCACAACACCCGGGCATCCCCACCGTAGACGTTTCGCCATCCAGCCAGCCACTGGATGGCGAAACGTCCACAACAAAGACAACCAGACGCCGCACATGTGTCTTAATTTCATCAGTAGTTGTAGTAGAAGAAGAAGAGGTAGTAGTAGTGGTAGTGGTAGAAGTGGGAAATAAGGAAGACGAACCAGTCAAATACAAAGGAAGGGGAGCACTGCAAGAGAGCTAGAAACCCACAGAGGGAGAGCAAGCGCACCGAGGTGCGTGAAAGGGGAAGTGGTGAAATGAAATAATATAAATGAAGAAGGAACAGAAACACGAGACAGGAGAGAGAAAGACAACCCAGAGGAGAAAAGGAGAGAGGAAAGGGGAAGAGGAAGAAGAAAAAGAAAAAAGAAGAAGAAGAAGAAGAAGAAGAAGAAGAAGAAGAAGAAGAAGAAGAAGAAGAAGAAGAAGAAGAAGAAGAAGAAGAAGAAGAAGAAGAAAAAAAATGAGGATTCAGGTTAAGTCACGGGTGTTCTGAAGTTTGGAGCATTTTACAATGTAGTGGGAGAGGAAGGCATCTACAGAGACGAAGCCAGGGCTAAGGTTCATACAAGGAAAGTTGTGTATTAGAGAGGATTCAACTAAACGGCGACTGTTGGAGTTGGAAGTAGGGAAGACAGTTTTAGCAGAAGACCACTCAATAGGATGGCTATGATCTCTGACGTGACAGAAAAGAGCATTGTTAGTGTCGGCAAGCCTAACACTATTTTTGTGCTCCCTAAGTCTGTCAGAAAGAGATCGACCAGTTTCTCCGAAGTATTGAAGAGGACAGGAGGAGCAAGAAATAGAGTAGACACCAGGAACATCTGTAGAGGGAGGAGAGGTATGAACGAGATTAGTGCGAAGAGTGTTAGTCTGGCGGAAGGTAAGCTTGATGTCTAAGGGGCGAAGAGAATTGTTGAGATTAGAAAGACCGGAAATGTAGGGAAGGCAGAGGACAGAAGAGTTCCCATGAGTAGAGAGTTTGGGAGAGAAGAAATTGCGTTTAGCACGTGAGAGGGCAGAGTCTATGAAATGGGAAGGATAGCCAAGACGGGAGAACGAATTATGAAGAGTGGAAATTTCTGCTGGAAGGAACTGAGGATCACAGATGCGGAGGGCACGGAGAAAGAGGGAGAAAAGAACACTTTTCTTGACAGGGGAAGCATGATAGGAAAAGTAGTGAATGTACATGCCACTGTGCATAGGTTTACGGTATCTGAGCGGTGGACATGGACATCAAGGAAAGGAAGCAAGGAATTAGATTCCCATTCAGCTTTAAACTTAATGAAAGGGGCAAGATTATTAAGGGCTTCAAGAAAAGGTTGGAAGAGACTGGAGTCATGAGGCCACAGAGCAAAGATGTTATCCACATAGCGGAGCCAGAGTGAAGGTCGCACATCGATGGTAGGAAGAAGAACAGTCTCGAAGTATTCCATGTAAAGATTAGCAAGGACAGGAGAGAGAGGAGAGCCCATAGCGACACCTCCACCTCTTCCTGCCTATATATAGCCGTCCTGCTCCACCTCTGTTAGTGTGACTTTGTCAATGGTCCAAGTCGGACCGAAACGTCGTCGTAAGCTTCTCTCTTTTATGTGCGGGTTATTTGTGTAGTAGTAGTAGTAGTAGTAATAGTAATATTGGTAGTAGCAGTACTAAGAGCAGTAGTAGTAGTAATAGTAATATTGGTAGTAGTAGTACTAACAGCAGTAGTAGTAGTAATAGTAATATTGGTAGTAGTAGTACTAACAGCAGTAGTAGTAGTAATAGTAATATTGGTAGTAGCAGTACTAACAGCAATAGTAGTAGTAATAGTAATATTGGTAGTAGCAGTACTAACAGCAGTAGTAGTAGTAATAGTAATATTGGTAGTAGCAGTACTAACAGCAGTAGTAGTAGTAATAGCAGTAGTAGCAGTAGCAAGTAAAATTTAGGACAAATTTAGGAAAAATTAGCCTTGGATTTGCGGGTAGTTTTTACAGACCTGTCATCAGTGGTCGTACACGACCCTTAAGTCAATAACCAATATAAGAAACGACTTAGGGCCAAAAATAACTGACTTTGACAATCATTTATCGCAAAAGTGAGTGAGAAGCCATACCAAAGTACTACCTGATGTCTGTCGTCTTGTCGGTCTGAGCTGTACCAGGAGTCGTCGTTGTGGTCGTCACTGCCACGACTAAAGGGGAGATCGTGGTGCTGAGAGTCGTACGCCGGGTGGTTCTGGTCAAGTTGGTCTTTGGCTTGGTCGTAGTGAAGGTAGTTGCCGCTGTGGTGGTGGTGATTGTAGGGATCGCGGTGGTCGTAGTGCTGGAGTTCGTGGGTGTCGTCGTTGCGGTAGTCGTCGTAGTGGAGGCGCTGGATTGTGGGGAGGAACACTGGCTTGGTGTTGATGGAGGGGGAGTGTAGGCGGGGGTGTGGGGAACTTGGTGGGGGAGGGGAGACTGAGCTGGGCTCAGGGCTCCCCAAACTGCCCTCGCTCACCCCTGTGAAGGAGAAACAGAATTAAGTCACACAACAGTAAGTCACACTACCAGGGTTCACACAACAGTAAGTCACACTACCAGGGTTCACACAACAGTGAGTCACACTACCAGGGTTCACACAACAGTGAGTCACACTACCAGGGTTCACACAACAGTAAGTCACACTACCAGGGTTCACACAACAGTGAGTCACACTACCAGGGTTCACACAACAGTGAGTCACACTACCAGGGTTCACACAACAGTGAGTCACACTACCAGGGTTCACACAACAGTGAGTCACACTACCAGGATTCACACAGCAGTAAGTCACACTAATAATGTTGATCTGGTACGAAATATAACAGCATCAAAACAATACACTCGGATCACAATATAATAGAAGTACAGGCTTGTATGCGCAGGACTCCTGACCAGCAAAATGTGATCAGCCATGATGATGCCTTCACCAAATTCAACTTCAGTAATAGAAACATACAGTGGGATCAATTTAACCATGTCCTAAATGAACCAAACTGGAAAGATATCCTAAACAACACGGATCTGAACCTTAGCCTAGAAAAAATTGGCTCGTGGTATTTGAGGTCTGCTCAAGGCACATTCACCTAAGAAAAAGTAAGAGATGTAAATTAGAAAGAGAGAGGCGCTCCCTCTACAGGCGAAGGCGAAGAATTACAGAGCTGCTCTGAAGAACAGAAGGAATCACTGACCAGAGAAATATAAAATATAAAACTTAAGCTTAAGGAATCATACAGGACCCAAGAAACACAGGAAGAATTTAAAGCAATAATTGAAATTTAAATAAAAAAAATCTAAAATAAAATCCATATCCAGTATTGGGCCCCTTCTTAAATGAGATAGGACTTACACTGATGACAGCAAAGAAATGAACGAGATGCTGAAGTCCCAGTACGACTCAGCGTTAATGGCCCGTTAATCAGACAAAGGGTCGACAATGTAAATTATTTTTTTATGACTGACTCAAAATTTGGTTAATTCAAGAATTTCTTCTGATATAATCCTAACACTACAGGACTTCGAAAAGGCAACAAATAACATGCCCATGCACTCTGCACCACACCCAGACTCATGGAATTCCGTGCCCATCAAGAACTGCAAGAAACCCCTTTCATGTGCCTTAAATTTTCTATGGAGAGGGAGCATAGACACAGGGGCCATTCCACAGCCACTAAAAGCAATAGACATAGCTCCTTTCCAGAAAGGTGGCAGTAAAGTAATTGCAAAGAATTACAGACAGATAGCACTAGCGTCCCTCATTATAATAATCTTTGAAAATGCAGATTAAGTTTAGACTTTGCGAAAGTCATCAGCAAGCGCGATCACGGTGTAATAGCACACAAAATGTATGATAAAGGAATAACAGGAAAAGTTTGTGGCTGGATCTATAACTTCCTTACAAACAGAACACAAAGAGTAATAATAAACAGAGTAAAGTCAGAGGCGGCAACAATGAAAAGCTCTGTTCCACTTTCTCCCATCCTTTTCCTCATATCTGAAAAAAACAGATGTAAACCACAGCACCGTATCCTCCTTTGCTGATAATATCAGAATTTGCATGACAGTGTTATCCATCGAGGACACTGCAGATCTCTAAGCGGACATTAACCAAGTCTTTAAATGGACCGCATATGAAGACGGATTTCAATTATTTTATGGAAATTCGAGGAAATAAAAACTGCATCATAGTATGAAAAAAATTCCAACTACACAATAAAGAGAAAAACTAATGAAAAGAACTCTGTAATGATCTTGTCAGAGAATCTCACATTCAAAGATCACAACAGTGTCTTTACCACATCTGCTATGAAAATGATAGGGTGATAATGAGAACCTTCCAAAATACGGACGCCAAGCCCATGACGATTCTCTTCAGATCTCTTGTTCTCTCTAGGCTGGAATACTCTGTACACTAACGGCCCTTTTCAAGGCAAGCGAAACTGTAGACCTGGAAAATATGCAGAGAACTGTCACTGCATGTATAAGTACAAAAAAGTATCTAAATTACTGGGAACAGTTGAAGTCCATTGACCTGTAGTCCTTGGAGAGTAGGCGAGAAAGATATACACTTGGAAAATCTTAGATGGACTATTCTCAAATATTCACACGGAAATCACACCCTACGAAAACAAAAGACTCGGCAGGCGGCGCCGAGTCTTCTGCGGGGGCGCCATGAGTACGCTAAGAGACAATACAAGCGTCAGGGTCCCCAGACTGTTCAACTGCCTCCCAGCATACATAAGGGGTATTACCAATAGATCACTGGCTGTATTCAAGAGGGAGCTGGACAGGCACCTGAAGTAAGTTCCCGACCAACCGGGCTCTGGTTTGTACGACGGTTTGCGTGCAGCCAGCAGTAACAGCCTTGTTGATCAGGTCATGATCCACCGCGAGTCCTGGTCATGGCCCGGGCCGCAGTAAAATGGTTCACACAACAGTAAGTCACACCACTGTGATCACACAACAGTAAGTCACACTACCATAGTTCACAAAATGGTAAGTCACATTACCATGATTCACACAACAGTGAGTCAAACTACCACGGTTCCAACAACAGTAAGTCACACTACCATGGTTCCATCAACAGCAAGTAACACTACCATGGCTCACACAGTCACACTACCATGGTTCACACAGCAGTGAATCACACTACCATGGTTCATACAACAGTAAGTCACACTACCATGGTTCACACAACAGTAAATCACACTACCATGGTTCATACAAAAGTAAGTCACACTGCCATGGTTCACACAACAGTGAGTCACACTACAATGGTTCACATAACAGTAAGTCACACTACCATGGTTCACACAACAGCAAGTCACACTACCATGGTTCACACAATAGTGAGTCATACTACCATGGTTTACACAACAGAGTCACACTACCATGGTTAACACAACAGAGTCACACTACCATGGTTAACACAACAGAGTCACACTACCATGGTTAACACAACAGAGTCACACTACCATGGTTCACACAACAGAGAGTCACACTACCTTGGTTAACACAACAGAGTCACACTACCATGGTTAACACAACAGAGTCACACTACCATGGTTCACACAACAGTCACACTACCATGGTTCACACAACAGAGAGTCACACTACCTTGGCTTACACAACAGAGTCACACTACCATGGTTCACACAACAGAGAGTCACACTACCATGGTTCACACAACAGAGTCACACTACCTTGGTTCACACAGCAGAGCGTCACACTACCATGGTTCAAACAACAGTCATACTACCGTGGTTCACAACAGTGAGTCACACTACTATGGTTCACAAAACAGAGTCACACTACCATGATTCACACAACAGAGTCTCACTACCATGGTTCAGACAAGAGTGAGTCACACTATCATGGTTCACACAACAGAGAGTCACACTACCATGGTTCACGCAACAGAGTCACACTACTATGGTTCACACAACAGAGTCACACTACCATGATTCACAAAACAGAGTCACACTATCATGGTTCACACAGCAGAGAGTCACACTACCTTGGCTTACACAATAGAGTCACACTACCATGGTTCACACAACAGAGTCACACTTCCATGGTTCACACAACAGAGCCGCATTACCATGGTTAACACAACAGAGTCACACTACCATGGCTCACACAACAGAGTCACACTACCATGGTTCACACAACAGTGAGTCACACTACCATGGTTCACACAACAGTGAGTCACACTACCATGGTTCACACAACAGAGTCACACTACCATAGCTCACACAACAATGAGTCACAGTACATGGCTCACACAAGAGTGTCACACTACCATGGTTCACACAACAGAGTCACACTACCATGGCTCACACAACAGAGTCACACTACCATGGTTCACACAACAGTGAGTCACACTACCATGGTTCACACAACAGAGAGTCACACTACCATGATTCACACAACAGAGTCACACTACCATAGTTCACACAACAGTGAGTCAAACTGCCATGGTTCACACAACAGTGAGTCACACTGCCATGGTTCACACAATATTGAGTTACTCTACCATGGTTCACACAACAGCCACACTACTATGGTTCACACAACAGAGTCACACTACCATGGTTCACACAACAGTGATTCACACTAGCATGGTTCACACAACAGAGTCACAGTACTATGGTTCACACAACAGAGTCACAGTACTATGGTTCACACAACAGAGTCATAGTACCATGGTTCACACAACAGAGTCACACTACCATGGTTCACACAACAGTGAGTCACACTACCATGGTTCACACAATAGTGAGTCACACTACCATGGTTTACACAACAGTAAGTCACACTACCATGGTTCACACAACAGAGCCACACTACCATGGTTCACACAACAGTCACACTACCATGGTTCATACAACAGGGAGTCACACTACCATGGTTCACACAATAGAGAGTCACATTACCATGGTTCACACAACAGTGAGTCACACTACCATGGTTCACAAAAGAGTTACACTACCATGGTTCACACAACAGAGTCACTATACCATGGTTCACACGACAGAGTCACACTACCATGGTTCACACAAGAGTGAGTCACACTACCATGGTTCACACAACAGAGAGTCACACTGCCATGGTTCACACAACACACTATCATGGTTCACACAACACACTACCATGGTTCACACAACAGTCACACTACCATGGTTCACACAATAGTCACACTACCATGGTTCACACAACAGTCACACTACCACGATTCACACAACAGTGAGTCACACTACCATGGTTCACACAACAGAGTCATACTACCATGGTTCACAAAACAGTCACACTACCATGGTTCACACAACAGAGTCACACTACCATGGTTCACACAACAGAGTCACACTACCATGGTTCACACAACAGAGTCATACTACCATGGTTCACAAAACAGTCACACTACCATGGTTCACACAACAGAGTCATACTACCATGGTTCACACAACAGAGAGTCATACTACCATGGTTCACAAAACAGTCACACTATCATGGTTCACACAACAGAGTAACACTACCATGGTTTACACAACAGAGTCACACTACCATACTTCACACAACAGAGTCACACTACCATGGTTCACACAACAGAGTCACACTACCATGGTTCACACAACAGTCACACTACCATGGTTCACACAACAGAGTCACACTACCATGGTTCACACAACAGAGTCACACTACCATGGTTCACACAACAGAGTCACACTACCATGGTTCACACAACAGAGTCACACTACCATGGTTCACACAACAGAGTCACACTACCATGGTTCACACAACAGAGAGTCATACAACCATGGTTCACAAAACAGTCACACTACCATGGTTCGCACAAGAATAACACTACCATGGTTTGATAAATTAGACACATGTGCAACTCTTGGGTATCTTTATTGAGGAAACGTTTCGCCACACAGTGGCTTCATCAGTCCATACGTAGGAGAAACTTGAAGAACAGGAGGAGAATGAGGTAATCAGTCCTCAATAAAGATACCCAAGAGTTGCACATGTGTCTAATTTATCAACATGTCGGTTCTCTGAACCATTCATCTACTACCATGGTTTACACAACAGAGTCACACTACCATGGTTTACACAACAGAGTCACACTACCATGGTTCACACAACAGAGTCACACTACCATGGTTCACACAACAGAGTCACACTACCATGGTTTACACAACAGAGTCACACTACCATGGTTCACACAACAGAGTCACACTACCATGGTTCACACAACAGAGTCACACTACCATGGTTCACACAACAGAGTCACACTACCATGGTTCACACAACAGAGTCACACTACCATGGTTCACACAACAGAGTCACACTACCATGGTTCACACAACAGAGTCACACTACCATGGTTCACACAACAGAGTCACACTACCATGGTTTACACAACAGAGTCACACTACCATGGTTTACACAACAGAGTCACACTACCATGGTTTACACAACAGAGTCACACTACCATGGTTCACACAACAGAGTCACACTACCATGGTTTACACAACAGAGTCACACTACCATGGTTTACACAACAGAGTCACACTACCATGGTTTACACAACAGAGTCACACTACCATGGTTCACACAACAGAGTCACACTACCATGGTTCACACAATTCACAACAAACCCAGAAGTTAAAAATGGCAGCTATAAGACAATCGGTGTCTCCATGAATAACTCTCAAGTCCTCCAGAACTGTCAACAAATTCAAACATCGTAAGTCACAACACTGATAAATTTAGTACCCAATTTTAATTGGCTTATTAACCCGGATAATGGATTATCCGTAATATTAGCAAGACCTAGCATTGTTAATCTGGAGGATTAGTAACCCCAGGTAACCCCAAAATAACTAATCATTACCGATTATGTCTCATGGTGTTCTTTGGTCTTCCTCCTCAGAACAAGGCTTACATTGGAGCAACACTCAGGTACCTACTTACTGCTAAGCTCCTCAAAACACGGCTTACATTGGAGCAACACTCAGGTACCTACTTACTGCTATGCTCCTCAGAACACGGCTTACATTGGAGCAACACTCAGGTACCTACTTACTGCTAAGCTCCTCAAAACACGGCTTACATTGGGGCAACACTCAGGTACCTACTTACTGGTAAGTAAACATAGGCAAGAGATGAAAGAAACGGCTAAAGTTCTGGCCCCAAGAGCTAATGTTCAACCCGAGTTCTTCTATTGTCAGCCGAATGCACTACCACTGAGCTACAGCACACACAGCAAATATGATAATTAACTAACTTCAAAAGTGACACACAATATGTAATTGACGAATACTTCATACCGATTTTAATATGGAAATTAAGGTTGTTTTTATTTTCTTACCTGGTGAAAGATCTGTCATGTAGTCCACTTCGAATCAAATTTGATAAGACTAAATTCTAGGCCGTAGATTCTAGTCCTACCCAGTCTTAATAAATAAAACTTTACAAGGTATGAGTCAGTGAGGTAATTTACCCCACACTTGTTCACCCCACACGTGTTCACCCCACACGTGTTCACCCCACACGTGTTCACCCCACACGTGTTCACCCCACACGTGTTCACCCCACACTTGTTCACCCCACGCTTGTTCACCCCACGCTTGTTCACCCCACGTTTGTTCACCCCACACGTGTTCACCCCACACTTGTTCACCCCACGCTTGTTCACCCCACGCTTGTTCACCCCACGTTTGTTCACCCCCACACTTGTTCACCCCCACACTTGTTCACCCCACACTTGTTCACCCCACTCTTGTTCACCCCACGCTTGTTCACCCCACACTTGTTCACCCCACACTTGTTCACCCCACACTTGTTCACCCCACACTTGTTCACCCCACACTTGTTCACCCCACGCTTGTTCACCCCACGCTTGTTCGCCCCCACACTTGTTCGCCCCCACACTTGTTCACCCCACACTTGTTCACCCCACACTTGTTCACCCCACGCTTGTTCACCCCCCACACTTGTTCACCCCACGCTATTTCACCCCCACACTTGTTCACCCACACACTTGTTCACCCACACGTGTTCACCCACACCTGCTCTAACACATCTTGAATACCCCTGTTCATCCACACCTGTTCAAACACACCTGCTCATCCACACTTGCTCACCCTTACCTGCTCATCCACACCTGCTCATCCACACCTCAGACACACCTGCTCAACCACACCGGTTCAACCACACTTGCTCACTCACACCTCATCCACACCTGCTAGCCCACATATGCTCACCCACGTCTTCTACTGCAGACATGCTCATTCAGACATGCTAATTCACACCTACCCATACATGCTTACCTTAACATGATCACCCACACCTGCTCACCCAAACATGTTCATCCACACCTGCTTACCTTAACATGATCACCCACACCTGCTCACCCAAACATGCTCATCCACACCTGCTCACCCAAACATGCTCATTCACACCTGCTCACCCAAACATGCTCATCCACACCTGCTCACCCAAACATGCTCATCCACACCTGCTCACCCAAACATGCTCATCCACACCTGCGCACCCAAACACGCTCATCCACACCTGCTCACCCAAACATGCTCATCCACACCTACTCGTCCACAGATACTACCTGCTCCCACACACCTGCTCACCCACACTTTTCACTCACACCTGCTTTACCCATATCCGCTTACCAACACCTGATCACAAACAGCACCTCACCCATACCTGCTCATTCACACCTGTTCACGCACACTAGCCCACCCACACCTGCTCACCCACAGGTGCCTACCAACACTTGCTAACCCACACTAGCTCACCTTCATTTGTTCACCCACATCTGCTCACATACACATGTTCACCCACACTTGTTTACTACATATGCTCACCCCCACAAAAGCTTATCCAAACTTACTCACCCACACCTGCTGGTATTCTTTGTTTAATACCAGGTCCAACAGGTTTCTGAAGAGTACCTGGGTTCATAATATGTGTTGGCCGGGAGGACACGAAATTATTCCTCCAGTTTGTGTGACGAACATTATGTTAAGTAGTGTTGTGAAGTGTCCTCAGTGTCTACTGTCCTCAGTGTCTACTGTCCTCAGTGTCTACTGTCCTCAGTGTCTACTGTCCTCAGTGTCTACTGTCCTCAGTGTCTACTGTCCTCAGTGTCTACTGGCCTCAGTGTCTACTGTCCTCAGTGTCTACTGTCCTCAGTGTCTACTGGCCTCAGTGTCTACTGGCCTCAGTGTCCACTGTCCTCAGTGTCTACTGGCCTCAGTGTCTACTGGCCTCAGTGTCCACTGTCCTCAGTGTCTACTGGCCTCAGTGTCTACTGGCCTCAGTGTCTACTGGCCTCAGTGTCTACTGGCCTCAGTGTCTACTGGCCTCAGTGTCCACTGGCCTCAGTGTCTACTGTCCTCAGTGTCTACTGTCCTCAGTGTCTACTGTCCTCAGTGTCTACTGTCCTCAGTGTCTACTGGCCTCAGTGTCTACTGGCCTCAGTGTCTACTGGCCTCAGTGTCCACTGTCCTCAGTGTCTACTGGCCTCAGTGTCTACTGGCCTCAGTGTCTACTGGCCTCAGTGTCTACTGTCCTCAGTGTCTACTGGCCTCAGTGTCTACTGGCCTCAGTGTCTACTGGCCTCAGTGTCTACTGTCCTCAGTGTCTACTGGCCTCAGTGTCTACTGGCCTCAGTGTCCACTGTCCTCAGTGTCTACTGTCCTCAGTGTCTATTGTCCTCAGTGTCTACTGGCCTCAGTGTCTAATGGCCTGTGTCTACTGTCCTCAGTGTCTACTGGCTCAGTGTCTACTGGCCTCAGTGTATACTGTCCTCAGTGTCTACTGTCCTCAGTGTCTACTGTCCTCAGTGTCCACTTTCCTCAGTGTCCTCTGTCCTCAGTGTCTACTGTTTCAGTGTCTATTGTCCAGTGTCTACTGTCCACAGTGTCTGCTGTCCTCAGTGTCTACTGTCCTCAGTGTCTACTGTCCTCAGTGTCTACTGTCCTCAGTGTCTACTGTCCTCAGTGTCTACTACCCACAGTGTCAACTGTCCTCAGTGTCCATTGTCCTCAGTGTCTACTGTCCTCAGTGTCCACTGTCCTCAGTGTCTACTGTCCTCAGTGTCCACTGTCCTCAGTGTCTACTGTCCACAGTCCTCAGTGTCTACTGTCCACAGTGCCCGCTGTCCTCAGTGCCTACTGTCCACAGTATCCACTGTCCTCAGTGTCTACTGTCCTCAGTGTCTACTGTCCTCAGTGTCTACTGTCCACAGTGTCTACTCTCCTCAGTGCATTTCATTGTTTACCGGTGAAATATGTTTATGTTCAACATGCCCCAACCTGGGCAGTCTAACATGAATATTAACAGATACGGTCTGGACTATCCACACGGTGGTACAATGTCGTGGGTCTTGCTAGTTTAGCGACCTGGTACAGATGGCTCTGTTGGATAACTTTTGTAGAGGTTCTTGGTTCAGTGTACGTGTATTCCTTGAGGACCATGTATTAAAAACAGTGATACAAGCGGCTAAGTTGTCAGACTCGTCGAGATGAGTTGTTGCAGTACTTTCATAATAATAATAATAATAATAATAATAATAATAATAATAATAATAATAATAATAATAATAATAATAATAATAATAATAGTTATTCCTACAAGTGGAAGATATAAGTATTACCGACATATGTAACTAGTAATGCAGAGCATTTCGAGCAACTTAGGTTAATCTTGTCCCACAGAATGTGACCCACAACAATCGGCTAATACCCAGGTACCTGGTAACTGCTTGGTGAAAATGAGCAGCAAGTGTAAGGAAACATACCATACCACGGGTGGGGTCTGAACCCGAGACCAGATTCCCTCTTGTAGGGAATCGTCGCTAACGCGACGGTCTGGAGTTTTGAGGCTCTCTGATCGCGGGTTTAAACCCCACCAGTGGTATGGTTTGTTTGCAATCGTGTCATTACGATTTCGTGAGTCATGTAAGGAAACATGCTGAACGTTTCCCTCGTGTCGGGAATCGATCCCTTATCCTCAGTATGTGAGCTGAGAATGCTGCCAACCAAGCCACGACTACTCTGGTTATAAAGGGCAGCGATGGAAAATTTCTGCAGGGTAGTATACCTTGAACTGAACTGAGGTACGATAACAGTTCTTAGCTTGTAAAATTGATTTGTGTAGATAAAAAGGAGTATTTACAAGCAAGTACCAGCAGAAACAAGCTCTCGCAGCCCATGAGGTGCAAGTGTTACCACAAGATTGCCCATGTTGTCCCAACTGTTTCAAATTTCAGAGGCAGTCCACAGAAAGTAATAAGACTGGGATCACTGGTAAATCTAATAATCAGAAGCACATAAGCAACATTTCTGCTGGAGTATATACTCCCGTTTCCCAGGATGAGGTGGAGGAATGCACTGCTCCTTTCAGTAACGAACCCAAAATTTCAGTAAGCAAGTCGGATCACCTCTGTAACAATCAGAACTTTCAGAAATACCGAGAGACGGAGTACTTTTTCATTAATACTAAGTATTTTAATATATATTTGTTGGTAAGAGTATTAGGGAAATTTTCCGATGTCTTCTCTTTCACATTATGTCCTGACCCTAAAGCTAGCCTCAAAAGATCTACACCTTTACTAGTGCCAGTTATAGTCGTGCCACAGGTTATGCCCAAGGAACAAAATGTAGTGAGAATGCTGACTTTACCTTGGGGAACTCAGATAATGTGTTGTACACTTTGTTTTGCTACGCATTTCGAGTGAAATTCCCAAGGTCAAGCTTTCTTATTCCTGGGTGGTAAAACTGCCAAACACTCCCGCCTCCATGCATGAGGCAACAGACTCACAGAATGGCAACAAACAGATGTTTCCTTGACTTTTGATTTGAAATTGGCTGTGTCCGAAGCCAAGACTAGAAAATTTCCCTTCCGTAATGTCCTAAGCTATGGGTGAGCAGATTAAGGAAGAATATAATGGATATAATGGCGGGGGCACGGTGAACATTCGTGTCATGTGTAGTACCGTTTACAGCCCTGTGAAGGGGCAGCCCTAAGTCCAGGGCATAGTGAATCTTCTGGTTAAATGGAGTACCGCATACAGCCCTATAGCAAAGGTAGCCCTGTGACAAGGGCGCGGCGAGCCGTCTTCGTGTCAACTAGAGTACCGTTTACAGCCCTATGGGAAGGTCACGGTGGCAGCAGCCCGAGTGCCAATACGACTCAGGAGATTCTCTGAAAGTGTGCTGAATACCTAACGTCTTGAAACAATGTTGAAGCCGAAGCATGAGAAGGTGAGGTGTGGAAGAACTCGAAGACGTTGCAGGGGGTGGAGTCAACTAGTAGAAGCAATAACTGAGCACTGCAGCAAGCCTACTGGTCCATGCTAGGCATTTTCCTCTGGAATTCAACCCTTCTCACTCATAACTAATAGTTAAGCGATGAAGTTGTGGAAGATGTCCTCTGCATCAAGATATCGTTGTGTTGCTGTATCTGACAGGTATATTGAAAATGTTGCACAATACCGACAAGTTGATGTCTAAGACACATGTACGACAACTGTGTCTTTACTGTTGAAACACTTCACCTACGCAGTAGGATTCATCACTCAAAACAGAGAAGAGTGTATTGTAGGCAGCAAGACTAGTAGCGAAGTAAAAATGATGTAATCAGTGCATCAACCTTGGATAAATAGTTTGAGGTGGTCAGTCCCTCAGCCTGGACAAGAGTTCATCTTTACCTCGCCACTGTGTGAACACTGAATATTGTTTGTATGTGAATATTGAACATTCTTTGTATGTGAATATTGAATATTGTTTGTATGTGAATATTGAACATTGTTTGTATGTGAATATTGAATATTGTTTGTATGTGAATATTGAATATTGTTTGTATGTGAATATTGAATATTGTTTGTATGTGAATATTGAACATTCTTTGTACGTGAATATTGAATATTGTTTGTACGTGAATATTGAATATTGTTTGTACGTGAATATTGAATATTGTTTGTACGTGAATATTGAATATTGTTTGTACGTGAATATTGAATATTGTTTGTATGTGAATATTGAATATTGTTTGTATGTGAATATTGAATATTGTTTGTACGTGAATATTGAATATTGTTTGTACGTGAATATTGAATATTGTTTGTACGTGAATATTGAATATTGTTTGTATGTGAATATTGAATATTGTTTGTACGTGAATATTGAATATTGTTTGTATGTGAATATTGAATATTGTTTGTATGTGAATATTGAATATTGTTTGTATGTGAATATTGAATATTGTTTGTATGTGAATATTGAATATTTTTTGTATGTGAATATTGAACATTGTTTGTATGTGAATATTGAATATTGTTTGTACGTGAATATTGAATATTGTTTGTACGTGAATATTGAATATTGTTTGTACGTGAATATTGAATATTGTTTGTATGTGAATATTGAATATTGTTTGTATGTGAATATTGAATATTGTTTGTATGTGAATATTGAATATTGTTTGTATGTGAATATTGAATATTGTTTGTACGTGAATACAAGTTAAGGATGATGCACAGAATTTAAATTTGGAAAGTCAAATTGCGTAGCATCTGGTATATAGTAACTTAACACTTGCAAGTGAAAGCCTATAAAGGACGGCAGGTGTGGGTGAGCGGGTGTGGGTGAGCGAGTGTGGGTGAGCGGGTGTGGGTAAGCAGGTGTGGGTAAGCAGGTGTGGGTAAGCAGGTGTGGGTAAGCAAGTGTGAGTAAGCAGGTGTGGGGGTGTAAGTGTGAACAGGTGTGGGTGAGGAAGCACAAATGAGCAGATGTGAGTGAGGAAGTACAGGTGAGCAGGTTTGGGTGAACAACGCGGCGTGTGGTATGTCACATTTATTCTGCTTGCCTAACACAGCCACACATGCTGCAGTCCACCAGTAATAAGCAAGAAGCTCAACATGACCATGTCAACTAACTGCCAGCTTTTCTTGCAGACTGAAACAAGTCCTAACTTTGCTTCTCTTATTTACTGGAGAAACTATTCATGAATCCTAGACAGGCTCCCATATTTCTAACACAGTTACCGTTAAGAACATAAGAAAGAAGGAACACCGCAGCAGGCCTACTAGCCCATGCGAGGCAGGTCCAATTCACTCACCGGCTTAAGCCAATGCCTTAACGTATTCAGGTCAGGTCTGATTCGAACCAAATAAACAGTCAATAAATTTAAGAAATAAAGGATGCATGATATGATCACTTTCTGATTACCCGTAGATTCCAACCACCAATATTTATTTATAGAATTCACAAATGAGTATTACAAACACCTGATATGAGTAAATTACAAGAATAAGTACTCTCACTGGTACAGCTAGTATACCTATACAGAGGACACAACACTGGTTTGTGTTAATCAGCTAGAAGCGAATGAGAGTCTGACCTCACTGACTTTTACAAATGTGTGAATGTGGCGGCCCTACGTTCATATGGTCATGCTGTGTGCTTCATGTTTATTATTGGTGGGTTGCAGCATGTGTGGTTGTGTTAGGCAAGCAAAATAAATATGACCTACCACACTCCATGCTGTACACCCACACCTGCTCACATACACCTGCTAATCCATAAATGTTCGCCTTATCCTGCTCACCCATACCTACTCACCCACACCTGCTCACTTGTGCTTCCTCACCCACACCTGCTCACCTATACTTCCTCACACCTGCTCACACTAACACCCCCACACCCGCTCACCCACACCCGCTCACCCACACTCGCTCACCCACACCCGCTCACCCACACCTGCCGTCCTTTATAGGCTTTCACTTGCAAGTGTTAAGTTACTATATACCAGATGCTACGCAATTTGACTTTCCAAATTTAAATTCTGTGCATCATCCTTAACTTGTATTCACGTACAAACAATATTCAATATTCACGTACAAACAATATTCAATATTCACGTACAAACAATATTCAATATTCACATACAAACAATATTCAATATTCACGTACAAACAATATTCAATATTCACGTACAAACAATATTCAATATTCATGTACAAACAATATTCAATATTCACGTACAAACAATATTCAATATTCACGTACAAACAATATTCAATATTCACATACAAACAATATTCAATATTCACGTACAAACGATATTCAATATTCACGTACAAACAATATTCAATATTCACATACAAACAATATTCAATATTCACATACAAACAATATTCAATATTCACGTACAAACAATATTCAATATTCACGTACAAACAATATTCAATATTCACATACAAACAATATTCAATATTCACATACAAACAATATTCAATATTCACGTACAAACAATATTCAATATTCACGTACAAACAATATTCAATATTCACATACAAACAATATTCAATATTCACATACAAACAATATTCAATAATCACATACAAACAATATTCAATATTCACGTACAAACAATATTCAATATTCACGTACAAACAATATTCAATATTCACATACAAACAATATTCAGTGAAAAACATTTGTTTTTTAAATAATTTTTTCAGCGTTACTCAAATACATTTTTTTCAGCCATCACAGGATTGGTATTTCTCCCTCCCCTTACTACTTCCCCTCCCCTTACTACATCCCCTCCCCTTACTACATCCCCTCCCCTTACTACATCCCCTCCCCTTACTACATCCCCTCCCCTTACTACATCCCCTCCCCTTACTACTTCCCCTCCCCTTACTACTTCCCCTCCCCTTACTACTTGCCCTCCCCTTACTACATCCCCTCCCCTTACTACATCCCCTCCCCTTACTACTTCCCCTCCCCTTACTACTTTCCCTCCCCTTACTACTTCCCCTCCCGTTACTACTTCCCCTCCCCTTACTACATCCCCTCCCCTTACTACATCCCCTCCCCTTTCTACTTCCCCTCACCTTTCTACTTCCCCTCCCCTTACTACTTCCCCTCCCCTTACTACTTCCCCTCCCCTTACTACTTCCCCTCCCCTTACTACTTCCCCTCCCCTTACTACTTCCCCTCCCCTTACTACATCCCCTCCCCTTACTACATCCCCTCCCCTTACTACTTCCCCTCCCCTTACTACTTCCCCTCCCCTTACTACTTCCCCTCCCCTTACTACATCCCCTCCCCTTACTACTTCCCCTCCCCTTACTACTTCCCCTCCCCTTACTACTTCCCCTCCCCTTACTACTTCCCCTCCCCTTACTACTTGCCCTCCCCTTACTACTTGCCCTCCCCTTACTACTTGCCCTCCCCTTACTACTTGCCCTCTCCTTAATACATGCCCTCCCCTTACTACTTGCCCTACCATTAATACTTGCCCTCCCCTTACTACTTGCCCTCCCGTTACTACTTCCCCTCCCCTTACTACTTGCCCTCCCCTTACTACTTGCCCTCCCCTTACTACTTGCCTTCCCCTTACTACTTGCCCTCCCCTTACTACTTGCCCTCCCCTTACTACTTGCCCTCCCCTTACTACTTGCCCTCCCCTTACTACTTGCCCTACCTTTATTACTTGCCCTCCCCTTACTACTTCCCCTACACTTACAACTTCCCCTTCACTTACTACTTCCCCTCCCCTTACTACTTGCCCTCCCCTTAGTACTTGCCCTCCCCTTACTACTTGCCCTCATCTTACTACTTCCCCTCCCCTTACTACTTGCCCTCCCCTTACTACTTGCCCTAACTTTATTACTTGCCCTCCCCTTACTACTTTCCCTCCCTTTATTACTTGCCCTCTCCTTACTTCTTCCCAGCCCCTTACTACTTGCCCTCCCCTTACTACTTGCCCTCACCTTACTACTTCCCCTTCACTTACCACTTCCCCTTCACTTACTACTTCCCCTTCACTTACTACTTCCCCTCCCCTTACTACTTCCCCTCCCCTTACTACTTCCCCTCCCCTTACTACTTCCCCTCCCCTTACTAGTTACCATCACGTTACTACTTGCCCTCACGTTACTACTTGCTCTCCCCTTATTACTTGCCCTCCTCTTGCTGCTTGGCATCCCCTTACTACTTGCCCTCCCCTTACTACTTGCCTTCCCCTTACTACTTGCCTTCCCCTTACTACTTGCCTTCCCCTTACTACTTCCCCTCCCCTTACTACATCCCTTCCCCTTACTACATCCCTTACCCTTTCTACTTCCCCTCCCTTTACTACATCAACTCCCCTTACTACACCCACTCCCCTTACTACATCCCTTCCCTTTACTACATCCCTTCCCCTTACTACTTCCCCTCCCGTTACTACTTCCCCTCCCGTTACTACTTCCCCTCCCCTTTCTACATCCACACCACTTACTACATCCCTTCCCCTTACTACATCCCTTCCCCTTATTACTTCCCCTCCCCTTACTACATCCCTTCCCTTTACTACATCCCTTCCCCTCCCATTACTACATCCCTTCCCTTTACTACATCCCTTCCCCTTACTACTTCCCCTCCCCTTACTACGTCCCTTCCCCTTACTACTTCCCCTCCCATTACTACATCCACTCCCCTTACTACATCCCTTTCCCTTACTACATCCCTTCCCCTCACTACTTCCCCTCCCATCACTACTTCCCCTCCCCTTACTACATCCCTTCCCCTTACTACATCCTTTCCCCTTACTACATCCCTTCCCCTTACTACTTCCCATCCCTTACTACTTTCCCTCCCCTTACTACATCCCTTCCCCTTACTACATCCCTTCCCCTTACTGCATCCCTTCCCCTTACTACCTCCCTTCCCCTTACTACTTCCCCTTCCCTTACTACATCCCTTCCCCTTACTACTTCCCCTCCCCTTACTACATCCACTTCCCTTACTACATCCCTTCCCCTTACTACATCCCTTCCCCTTACTACTTCCCCTTCCCTTACTACTTGCCTTCCACTTACTACTTCCCCTCCCGTTACTACTTCCCCTCCCATTTCTACTTCCCCTCCCCTTACTACATCCCTTCCCCTTACTACTTCCCCTCCCGTTACTACTTCCCCTCCCGTTACTACTTCCCCTCCCCTTTCTACTTCCCCTCTCTTACTACTTCCCCTCTTACTGCTCTCCATTCCCTTACTACTTCCCCTCCCCTTTCTACTTATCCTCCCCTTACTACTCCCCATTCACTTACTTCTTCCCCTCCCCTTACTACTTCCCCTCCCCTTACTACTTCCCATTCCCTTACTACTTCCCCTCCCCTTACTACTTCCCCTCCTTTTACTACTTCCCCTCTCCTTACTACTTCCCCTCCCATTACTACTTCCCCTCCCCTTACTACTTCCCCTCCCCTTACTACTTCTCCTCTCCTTACTACTTCTCCTCCCCTTACTACTTCCCCTCCCCTTACTTCTTCCCCTCCTTTTACTACTTCCCCTCCTTTTACTACTTCCCCTCCCCTTACTACTTCCCATTCCCTTACTACTTCCCCTCCCCTTACTACTTCCCCTCCCCTTACTACTTCTCCTCTCCTTACTACTTCTCCTCCCCTTACTACTTCCCCTCCCCTTACTACTTCCCCTCCCTTTACTATTTCCCCTCAACATCCCCCTCTATCTCAACATCCCCGCCCTTTCATTTCCTCCCCCTTCCTTCATCTCCTCACTCCATCCCACTCTGTCTCCCACAATCCCTCTCTCTTCCCATCCTCACTTCCCTTTTCCTCATCGTCTCCTCTCTCCATCCCCCGCCTCTTGTCTTATTATTTTACCCTTCCCATCCCTCGCTGAGCACCTAACACCTTTCTTCTCTTCTTCTTCCTCCTCCTCGTGAGAGTGTACTAACCTAACTGAACTCACCTAATTGTGGTTGCAGGGGTCGAGACTCAGCTCCTGGCCCCGCCTCTTCACTGATCGCTACTAGGTCCTCTCTCATTCTCTGCTCCACGAGTTTCGCTATACCTCGTCTTAAAGCTATGTATGGTTCCTGCCTCCATTACATCACTTGCTACACTGATCCACTTACTGATGACTGTGACTGAAGAAGTACTTCCTAACATCCCTGTGACTCGTCTGAGTCTTCAGCTTCCAATTGTGACCCCTTGTTTCTGTGTCCCCTCTCTGGAACATCCTGTCTCTGTCCACCTTATTTATTCCACGCAGTATTTTGTATGTCGCTATCATGTCTCCCCTGACCCTCCTGTCTTCCAGTGTTGTCAGGCAGAATTCCCTCAACATTTCTTCGTAGGATATTCCCCCGAGCTCCGGAACTAAACTTGTTGCAAACCTCTGCGTTTTCTCTAATTTCTTGACGTGCTTGACCAAGTGTGGGGTGTCAAACTGGTGCTGCATACTCCATTATAGGTTCAGAATGATTTTTGCGAAATTATTGCATGCACAAATTTTCGCTTGCCTTATTCGGCAAGAATAACGTTGCTATTTAAGCAAAAATCGCAAATTTCACCTATTGAGCACGACATATATATGAACTATACATCTGTAAACGCGCACATACAGAACACTTATGTAAGTGCTCAAATACCTGTACATACAGATCTAGGTACATACACATCCAGGTATAGAAATTAATAGGTACGAACATATATATACTAATACATATTCTTATATTTTGCTGCAATAAAATTTTATGACCACCTTCCACTATTTCTTTTACTGCCAGTGAGGTAGAGGAGGTTGGGCTTACAGAATCCGGGGATACCTTCCATGGATGGCTCAGTGATCAAGCTCGTTACAGAAACTAAGGATATATATTAATAGTTCAATGAAAATGGAACTGGTGCATAATTCTTAAATATTTTTTTTGTCACCTTTCTTTATCTATTTTCTATTTCATTTCCATCCATTCTGCATCATGGCGACCAAAACTGAACTACATCTCACTTTAAAATACACCTACAAGATACAGTAGATAAATTTACCAGAGGAAATACTCTTCAGTTAAAGCAGTATATTACTTTCAGTTGTCCGTTTTAAGACTTAGAAATAATAATAATAAATAAGTAAATAATATATATGAATGTAACAGACGCAGTTATAAACCTGAGCAGATCTAAACTCAGTATATGAACATAGAAACACACATTTAAGGATCAGCTTGAAATGTAAATAGACTGATGTTCACGAAGCCAATACTCTGGTTGCAAGTATTGCGAGTGTGGCAGTGTTGCAGTGTTGCATGTACACACCATGATCAATCTGAATGTATAATGTATGTGTGGTCTTCAACACAATGTGTTTCAGTCTCCACTTTTTGGGTGACATGGAGACAGAATAAAATAAGATACCAGACATGTAAAGGTTATTAAATTTGATGTCAACAAGTGATATAAATTGCAAATAGATGTATTACAGGTTTACCTTATGGAGCCTCGATATTTAGTGTATCCATGTGTTCATCTAGTGTGCTCATGTGTTTAGTGTATCATGTGTTCATCTAGTGTGCTCATGTGTTTAGTGTATCATGTGTTCATCTAGTGTGCTCATGTGTTTAGTGTATCATGTGTTCATCTAGTGTGCTCATGTGTTTAGTGTATCATGTGTTCATCTAGTGTATCATGTGTTCATCTAGTGTGCTCATGTGTTTAGTGTATCATGTGTTCATCTAGTGTATCATGTGTTCATCTAGTGTATCATGTGTTCATCTAGAGTATCATGTGTTCATCTAGTGTATCATGTGTTCATCTAGTGTGCTCATGTGTTCATCTAGTGTATCATGTGTTCATCTAGTGTATCATGTGTTCATCTAGTGTATCATGTGTTCATCTAGTGTATCATGTGTTCATCTAGTGTATCATGTGTTCATCTAGTGTATCATGTGTTCATCTAGTGTATCATGTGTTCATCTAGTGTATCATGTGTTCATCTAGTGTGCTCATGTGTTCATCTAGTGTGCTCATGTGTTCATCTAGTGTATCATGTGTTCATCTAGTGTATCATGTGTTCATCTAGTGTGCTCATGTGTTCATCTAGTGTATCATGTGTTCATCTAGTGTATCATGTGTTCATCTAGTGTGCTCATGTGTTCATCTAGTGTATCATGTGTTCATCTAGTGTATCATGTGTTCATCTAGTGTATCATGTGTTCATCTAGTGTGCTCATGTGTTCATCTAGTGTGCTCATGTGTTCATCTAGTGTATCATGTGTTCATCTAGTGTATCATGTGTTCATCTAGTGTGCTCATGTGTTCATCTAGTGTGCTCATGTGTTCATCTAGTGTATCATGTGTTCATCTAGTGTATCATGTGTTCATCTAGTGTGCTCATGTGTTCATCTAGTGTGCTCATGTGTTCATCTAGTGTATCATGTGTTCATCTAGTGTATCATGTGTTCATCTAGTGTGCTCATGTGTTCATCTAGTGTATCATGTGTTCATCTAGTGTATCACGTGTTCATCTAGTGTATCACGTGTTCATCTAGTGTATCATGTGTTCATCTAGTGTATCATGTGTTCATCTAGTGTATCATGTGTTCATCTAGTGTATCATGTGTTCATCTAGTGTGCTCATGTGTTCATCTAGTGTATCATGTGTTCATCTAGTGTATCATGTGTTCATCTAGTGTATCATGTGTTCATCTAGTGTATCCATGTGTTCATCTAGTGTATCATGTGTTCATCTAGTGTATCATGTGTTCATCTAGTGTATCATGTGTTCATCTAGTGTGCTCATGTGTTCATCTAGTGTGCTCATGTGTTCATCTAGTGTATCATGTGTTCATCTAGTGTATCATGTGTTCATCTAGTGTGCTCATGTGTTCATCTAGTGTATCATGTGTTCATCTTGTGTATCATGTGTTCATCTAGTGTGCTCATGTGTTCATCTAGTGTATCATGTGTTCATCTAGTGTATCATGTGTTCATCTAGTGTGCTCATGTGTTCATCTAGTGTATCATGTGTTCATCTTGTGTATCATGTGTTCATCTAGTGTGCTCATGTGTTCATCTAGTGTATCATGTGTTCATCTAGTGTATCATGTGTTCATCTAGTGTGCTCATGTGTTCATCTAGTGTATCATGTGTTCATCTTGTGTATCATGTGTTCATCTAGTGTATCATGTGTTCATCTTGTGTATCATGTGTTCATCTAGTGTGCTCATGTGTTCATCTAGTGTATCATGTGTTCATCTAGTGTATCATGTGTTCATCTAGTGTGCTCATGTGTTCATCTAGTGTATCATGTGTTCATCTAGTGTATCATGTGTTCATCTAGTGTGCTCATGTGTTCATCTAGTGTGCTCATGTGTTCATCTAGTGTATCATGTGTTCATCTTGTGTATTATGTGTTCATCTAGTGTATCATGTGTTCATCTAGTGTATCATGTGTTCATCTTGTGTATCATGTGTTCATCTAGTGTATCATGTGTTCATCTAGTGTGCTCATGTGTTCATCTAGTGTATCATGTGTTCATCTTGTGTATCATGTGTTCATCTAGTGTGCTCATGTGTTCATCTAGTGTATCATGTGTTCATCTTGTGTATCATGTGTTCATCTTGTGTATCATGTGTTCATCTTGTGTATCATGTGTTCATCTAGTGTATCATGTGTTCATCTAGTGTATCATGTGTTCATCTTGTGTATCATGTGTTCATCTTGTGTATCATGTGTTCATCTTGTGTATCATGTGTTCATCTAGTGTATCATGTGTTAATCTAGTGCATCATGTGTTCATCTAGTGTGCTCATGTGTTCATCTTGTGTATCATGTGTTCATCTTGTGCATCATGTGTTCATCTTGTGTATCATGTGTTCATCTAGTGTGCTCATGTGTTCATCTAGTGTATCATGTGTTCATCTAGTGTATCATGTGTTCATCTAGTGTGCTCATGTGTTCATCTAGTGTATCATGTGTTCATCTAGTGTATCATGTGTTCATTTAGTGTATCATGTGTTCATCTAGTGTATCATATGTTCATCTAGTGTATCCATGTGTTCATCCTAGTGTATCATGTGTTCATCTAGTGTATCATGTGTTCATCTAGTGTATCATGTGTTCATCTAGTGTATCGTGTGTTCATCTAGTGTATCATGTGTTCATCTAGTGTATCCATGTGTTCATCTAGTGTATCCATGTGTTCATGCGCTGGTGTTCACAGGCTGAACATCTGGTACACACTGAACTAGCTACTTGGTTCAGTTCTTAACGTTCCACAACATTGTGGTCAGAATCTTCACTCTGAAACTCCTCGAGTAGTCGAAGTCTCCAACGATATATTTTTCTTATAAGAATTAGATGGAAACGCGTGCAGGTCACAACCTAAGATCCCGGGTTCAATTCCAAGCTGGGTGAGACATATCTCCTAACACCTACTGCCCAGGTTACTGGTTAACAGCAGACAGGTACCTGGTTGTTAGTCAGCTGATGTGTCTCTCTTCCTAGGGACGAGGAAAAACAAGATCCTTTGAGAGCCACACTGGCTTTCTTGGTCTATCCTGGGTTACTAACCCAGCCACACTGGCTTTCTTGGTCTATCCTGGGTTACTAACCCAGCCACACTGGCTTTCTTGGTCTATCCTGGGTTACTAACCCAGCCACACTGGCTTTCTTGGTCTCTCCTGGGTTACTAACCCAGCCACACTGGCTTTCTTGGTCTTTCCTGGGTTACTAACCCAGCCACACTGGCTTTCTTGGTCTATCCTGGGTTACTAACCCAGCCACACTGGCTTTCTTGGTCTCTCCTGGGTTACTAACCCTGCCACACTGGCTTTCTTGGTCTATCCTGGGTTACTAACCCAGCCACTCTGGCTTTCTTGGTCTATCCTGGGTTACTAACCCAGCCACACTGGCTTTCTTGGTCTATCCTGGGTTACTAACCCAGCCACACTGGCTTTCTTGGTCTATCCTGGGTTACTAACCCAGCCACTCTGGCTTTCTTGGTCTATCCTGGGTTACTAACCCAGCCACACTGGCTTTCTTGGTCTATCCTGGGTTACTAACCCAGCCACACTGGCTTTCTTGGTCTATCCTGGGTTACTAACCCAGCCACACTGGCTTTATTGGTCTATCCTGGGTTACTAACCCAGCCACTCTGGCTTTCTTGGTCTATCCAGGGTTACTAACCCAGCCACACTGGCTTTCTTGGTCTATCCTGGGTTACTAACCCAGCCACACTGGCTTTCTTGGTCTATCCTGGGTTACTAACCCAGCCACACTGGCTTTCTTGGTCTATCCTGGGTTACTAACCCAGTCACACTGGCTTTCTTGGTCTATCCTGGGTTACTAACCCAGCCACACTGGCTTTCTTGGTCTTTCCTGGGTTACTAACCCAGCCACACTGGCTTTCTTGGTCTATCCTGGGTTACTAACCCAGCCACACTGGCTTTCTTGGTCTATCCTGGGTTACTAACCCAGCCACACTGGCTTTCTTTGTCTTTCCTGGGTTACTAACCCAGCCACTCTGGCTTTCTTGGTCTATCCTGGGTTACTAACCCAGCCACACTGGCTTTCTTGGTCTATCCTGGGTTACTAACCCAGCCACACTGGCTTTCTTGGTCTTTCCAGGGTTACTAACCCAGCCACACTGGCTTTCTTGGTCTATCCTGGGTTACTAACCCAGCCACTCTGGCTTTCTTGGTCTATCCTGGGTTACTAACCCAGCCACACTGGCTTTCTTGGTCTATCCTGGGTTACTAACCCAGCCACACTGGCTTTCTTGGTCTATCCTGGGTTACTAACCCAGCCACACTGGCTTTCTTGGTCTATCCTGGGTTACTAACCCAGCCACACTGGCTTTCTTGGTCTATCCTGGGTTACTAACCCAGCCACACTGGCTTTCTTGGTCTATCCTGGGTTACTAACCCAGCCACACTGGCTTTCTTGGTCTATCCTGGGTTTCTAACCCAGCCACACTGGCTTTCTTGGTCTATCCTGGGTTTCTAACCCAGCCACACTGGCTTTCTTGGTCTATCCTGGGTTACTAACCCAGCCACACTGGCTTTCTTGGTCTATCCTGGGTTACTAACCCAGCCACACTGGCTTTCTTGGTCTATCCTGGGTTACTAACCCAGCCACACTGGCTTTCTTGGTCTATCCTGGGTTACTAACCCAGCCACACTGGCTTTCTTGGTCTATCCTGGGTTACTAACCCAGCCACACTGGCTTTCTTGGTCTATCCTGGGTTACTAACCCAGCCACACTGGCTTTCTTGGTCTATCCTGGGTTACTAACCCAGCCACACTGGCTTTCTTGGTCTATCCTGGGTTACTAACCCAGCCACACTGGCTTTCTTGGTCTATCCTGGGATACTAACCCAGCCACACTGGCTTTCTTGGTCTATCCTGGGTTACTAACCCAGCCACACTGGCTTTCTTGGTCTATCCTGGGTTACTAACCCAGCCACACTGGCTTTCTTGGTCTATCCTGGGTTACTAACCCAGTCACACTGGCTTTCTTGGTCTATCCTGGGTTACTAACCCAGCCACACTGGCTTTCTTGGTCTTTCCTGGGTTACTAACCCAGCCACACTGGCTTTCTTGGTCTATCCTGGGTTACTAACCCAGCCACACTGGCTTTCTTGGTCTATCCTGGGTTACTAACCCAGCCACACTGGCTTTCTTTGTCTTTCCTGGGTTACTAACCCAGCCACTCTGGCTTTCTTGGTCTATCCTGGGTTACTAACCCAGCCACACTGGCTTTCTTGGTCTATCCTGGGTTACTAACCCAGCCACACTGGCTTTCTTGGTCTTTCCAGGGTTACTAACCCAGCCACACTGGCTTTCTTGGTCTATCCTGGGTTACTAACCCAGCCACTCTGGCTTTCTTGGTCTATCCTGGGTTACTAACCCAGCCACACTGGCTTTCTTGGTCTATCCTGGGTTACTAACCCAGCCACACTGGCTTTCTTGGTCTATCCTGGGTTACTAACCCAGCCACACTGGCTTTCTTGGTCTATCCTGGGTTACTAACCCAGCCACACTGGCTTTCTTGGTCTATCCTGGGTTACTAACCCAGCCACACTGGCTTTCTTGGTCTATCCTGGGTTACTAACCCAGCCACACTGGCTTTCTTGGTCTATCCTGGGTTACTAACCCAGCCACACTGGCTTTCTTGGTCTATCCTGGGTTACTAACCCAGCCACACTGGCTTTCTTGGTCTATCCTGGGTTACTAACCCAGCCACACTGGCTTTCTTGGTCTATCCTGGGTTACTAACCCAGCCACACTGGCTTTCTTGGTCTATCCTGGGTTACTAACCCAGCCACACTGGCTTTCTTGGTCTATCCTGGGTTACTAACCCAGCCACACTGGCTTTCTTGGTCTATCCTGGGTTACTAACCCAGCCACACTGGCTTTCTTGGTCTATCCTGGGTTACTAACCCAGCCACACTGGCTTTCTTGGTCTATCCTGGGTTACTAACCCAGCCACACTGGCTTTCTTGGTCTATCCTGGGATACTAACCCAGCCACACTGGCTTTCTTGGTCTATCCTGGGTTACTAACCCAGCCACACTGGCTTTCTTGGTCTATCCTGGGTTACTAACCCAGCCACACTGGCTTTCTTGGTCTATCCTGGGTTACTAACCCAGCTACACTGGCTTTCTTGGTCTATCCTGGGTTACTAACCCAGCCACACTGGCTTTGTTGGTCTATCCTGGGTTACTAACCCAGCCACACTGGCTTTCTTGGTCTATCCTGGGTTACTAACCCAGCCACACTGGCTTTCTTGGTCTATCCTGGGTTGCTAACCCAGCTACACTGGCTTTCTTGGTCTATCCTGGGATGCTAACCCAGCCACATTGGTTTTCTTTGGTTATCCTGGGTTACTAACCCAGCCAACTGACATTCTTATGTTATCCTGTGTATCTAACACAACCTCGCTGGCTTGCTTGGGTCATTCTGGATTACTAACCCAGCAACACTGGCTTTCTCGTGTTATGCTGGGGTGGGTCACGTCACCAACGGTGTTCCACAGGGGTCAGTGTTAGGCCCCTTGTTGTTCACAATTTACATAAACGACATAGATGAGGGAATAAATAGCGACATCAGCGAATTTGCTGATGACACCAAAACAAGCCATCCATATCATTCTAATGAGGATATTACAGAACTCCAGGATGATTTGAATAGATTGATGCAGTGGTCGGAGAAGTGGCAAATGCAGTTTATTATAGATAAAAGCAAAGTTCTAAATGTTGGATAAGAAAATAACCATTGTACATTTAAACTAAATAATATAGATCTTTATATTACTGATTGCGAAAAGAATTTAGGAGTTCTGTTTAGTGGTAATCTGAAACCATGATAACAGTGCATAAGTGTTCGCAATAAAGCTAACGGAATTCTTGGCTTCATATCAAAAAGTATAAATAATAGAAGTCCTCATTTTGTTCTTCAACTCTATATATCCTTGGTTAGGCCTCATTTAGACTATGCTGCTCAGTTCTGGTCACCGTATTACAGAATCGATATAAATGCTCTGGAAAACGTACAGAGGAGGATGACAAAGTTGATCCCACGTATTAGAAATATTTCGTATGAGGATAGACTGAGGGACCTGAATCTGCACTCTCTAGAAAGGGGAAGAATTAGGGGGATATGATTGAGGTGCATAAATGGAAAACAGGAATTAATAAAGGATGTAAATAGCGTGCTAAAATATCTAGCCTAGACAGCAATGGTTCTAAGTTGGAAAAAATCAGATTCAAGAAGGATATGGGAAAGCACTGGTTTGGTAGTAGAATTGTGGATGAGTGGAACAAACTCCCGAGTACCGTCATAGAAGCTAAAATGTTGTGTAGTTTTAGAAATAGGTTAGATAAATACATGGGTGGGTGTAAGTTGGACCTGACTAGCTTGTGCTAGTAGGTTTGATGCCGTGCTCCTTCCTTAAGTGAACATGACCTGGACCTGACTAGGTTGGGTCAGTAGCTTAATTAAGCCGGTGGAAGACTTGGACCTGCC